>NC_079892.1:5164076-5353783 GCF_024868665.1 Triplophysa rosa
TATATCAATGCACAATTCATATTGCTCTGCAAAGCAAATTTTAAGCATTTAAATAAAAGTGTTTAGAACAAAAGGTTTCCAAGAGCATTAAAAAGAAATGCAATAAAGTGTGTCCAAACTTTTGACTGGTTGTGTAAATAGTTATTATAGTATTTTACTAAATGCCACTAAGCCTCTCAGGCACAAACAGTTGTCACTGCCGGTCTTGAAAAGCTCTAATCTTCTCATCGTTTTATATAGCATTTTGGCTGCCTGCTTTCAACCAATAGGGTAACGGAGAAGGGTGAGAGATGCAAAGTGCCTCTGGCAGTTTTGCCAGCTGCTTATTGTCATTTTCATCAGCTCTTTTCTGTCCTTGTTTTCTCCTTGGAAATGCACACGTAGACATAAATTCACGGTCCTCTTCATCTATTATTATTTCTGTTTGTGTGTTTAAAGCTCTGTTCCAAAATATAGTGAGCTGCCTAGACCTACTCTATTTTACGGGTTCATAGGCACACTCCTGATGTGAAGATTGTTCCTAAAGGCAGATGTGCAGTTTATGGGTATCTGAGAGTGTCCTTTGTGTAGAAGGCAATCCCAGAATGCATAGGTGGAAAAATGAATCAAATATGGTGGAGGAAGTAAAAAGAATGAAAATGATATTTGTACTGGAAGTCTAGAAAAAAAGTGTAGTTAATGATAGACTATTTAACCAAATATTTGGATGTGCCGTGTATTTTTATGTTGAGCAGATCTGGCCATCGGTTGTATAAGGACTTCTTCCAGTGGACCGGAACGGGAACGAATGGAGGTGGAACCCCCCACCCCCCGGACCGCAAAACACAATCGCGATCGGGCTGAAGAACGAGCTGGCTTTTGTAGAGCAGTTTAGAAGACAACAGACCGCAAAGTTTAGGAACAGCACACACAAACAACATTCTCCCCACAGTGACCAGTTTCTGTCAGGTCGTGTCTCCCATAAGCAACGTGTTTTCCTTTTTTATATTCCTGCAACACCAATTATCTCCCAATTATAAATATCTGAAGTTGACACACAAAACCCCACCGTAATAAACGAAAGCCCTCAGTTTCACAGCTTGGACAGCTGACAACACTAATTGATACCCCGTGCCTGGTACCCAATGGAGTGTAGGCAATCTCACAGTCCGTGCTGTAGAAATGCCCTGAATGGATTATTCCAGCAAAGTCATAAATCTTGTCACGTGAAGTGCGGTTCTGAGACGCGGGCCGGTCAGAGATCATTAAGGAGACAATTAGCGCACAGAACTGGGGCCCGTGACGCACCACGCCCTGGACAAACATATCAGTCACTATCACCATTTATGTACCCTCCAGAAACGTGCCCGTGACAGTGCGCTGCAGTACCGAAGGTCAACTCCAGGGGGAGCGAATAAATATTCAGACTGACGAATAGCTACCTACTGAGCAGAGAAGAATATTGGTTTGCGTTTCACTGTCCTTTGTTGCAGTTCTTGAAGGCCACTGGTAAGGACAACGGTGTCGCAGGCACCTTCAGGGTTCTGCTGCATTCTGGGAAGGGATTCACAATGTATCATTGATGTCACTGCAGTGTTGGGTGATAATGACCTAAGGTGGTAGGCTGGCTTTCTCTAGAGAAAAGCTGTATGATGTGAGTTCTTTATTAAAGCTGAAGCTGTTAAAGAAAAGAGCAACATTAGAGGTTGAAGAAGTGTTTCTTTGTATTTTTAGAGTACATACTTGTTTTGAATAGTACCATGGCCATGTGTGTGTGCAGTAGCATCTATTTAAGATGCTTTTGAGTGACTGTTCCAGTATATCTTTAAGAAAGGCCTTGGTTATAGAAACATATATAAGCATTAGTAGCATGAATCTAATCTGTAAGCATTGAAGTAAATAAATAAAAAAATTCCAACACTTGCTCACTTACATTATATATTTTTTCAACATTTTAGAAAAATAATGACAACATCAAAACTGTGGAAGAACACAAAGGGAACTGTAAGAATTATGTTGCAACTAAAAGATCTAAACAAAAATAAACAAATATTGTTATATTTTATAATAATAACATTGTAATAATAATATTTGTATTATTATTTTATTATTAAAATACAATTATCATATATTTGTTTTTACAACAATAATAATAATAATTATTATTATTATTATTAGCAGTATAATAATAACAATATAACTATAGCTATTATTAGTATTATTAACTAGTAGTTATAATTAATAACAACAACAAAAACAACAATAATAATAACGGTTATTATTATTATTATTAATGATGATGATGATAATTATTATGTCATTATCAAAAGATCAAATATAATATATATATATATATATTGTTTATTTTGACATTAAAGGAAGCATTGTCCTTAAACTTGTTATAATGGTTTGAATGGTCCACTATTTGATTGGAGATGGAACCAGTGTGCGAACGAATTTCAGGTAATTAACTTTTTTATGAACATCAATTACATTAAGGGAAGGGCATGATTTCTGCATTACTAGCAGTACATAACTGCCAAGATAATATTTTCAAACCTCTATATCAAACACTATGCATAAGATGGGATATTGTATAGCTAGACGTTATAGCTAAATAAACCCTTTCAGACTGATACACGACGTCTACGCTCTTCTCTTATCACCCTGTCTTAGTTTATTACACAACAGCGACTGGCCGACTACGTTTTCCTTTATATCCTTTATATTACTCGCCCCCTCGATGATGACCTGCCCTTAGCTGTAAACAACCTGAATTTGGCATTGAGAAATCTATTCTATTAGAAGTTTTAAGTCCTGTAAGAACTGTTCGCCATGCATTCGTCCTTGTTTAACGGCATGTAGGCTGGATATTTATTTATCCTTTTATTTATTTTTTATTGCAGCGAAAGGCAGGGTGAATTAGCATTTAAAGCAAGCTTACAGTATCTGGGACGATGCAGAAAGCCATGAATAACTGACAGCTGTAGAGAGCAGACAGGCGTGAGGACGAGGCAGCCGTAGAAACTTGTCTGAACAAAGCAAACAGCGCGATACATTGCTGACAGAGGGATTTGAATATCCATTTGCGGGAGGAGGCGGTCAGCCTTGAAGAAGAAACTCTGACCTTGAAGAAGAATTTGATGAATGCCTGTTGGTCTAATAGTTGCAGCGATGGAGGTTAAAAATTCATACAGACTTATTTATTTTTCATGGGACTGTTTTGGGGTACGTCAGATTGGTGTAGGTTTGTTTTGTGCTTGTTTTTGGTTTCTTTTGAAGCGATTATGGGAGTTCTGTTCAGTTTATTCTTCTAGATTTACTAGAAAACAAATCACAACACAGAGGAAAAAAGGCCTTTTCATCTTTTATGACTTCAAGGTCTTTTGGAGGTTTGAAAAGGCATCGGGGTCTCTTAAAAGCAGGAATTACTGTCGTGCAGGTGTCTGATATAAAATATGTTTTCTCATCAGGGCTGCCAAGCTTGTTCTGGTCTTCGTCTCGCATCCACGACATCCCGCAGACAGTGTTAGTCCTCCTGAGGGAGTGACACCTGTTGTCTGTTGTCTACAGGTAGAAGAGCCTCTCTCGTGGTCCGCTGGCTGGCTGGCTGAGGGAAGCTCAGGGCCTGCCCCTGGCCTTTGGTTACCTCTTCATGGATAGTTACCTCACCGACGACTGCGGGCTATGTATCTAATTGCTGTTTTATGGCCATTTAGCCCTTGCCTTCCCTGTGACTCCTCGGCGTGTATTATTGATGAGACGCTACAATCCCAGAACAGCCAAAGGTTTCGGCCAATGAGAGCAGAGTTTACTGTCAACGCACTGCGAGGTCGATACGTCCACCACACGTATGTGCCAAAACTGCACCATTGTCATTCAGCAGTGTGAATGTCATGAATATCAGGGATAATTAATTTCACATAGCTGTGCTTCAGCGATACACAAGTGGAAATATGAGGTAGTATGGCTTTATGCTTTCTTCCATTGTGTCTGCTGAAGGATTCACTTTTCAACCTCACCAAGATGCTCTCGTTTAATTGAGGTGTTAAATTGCGGAGGTTTGTGCATTGGGACTGATTTATTTATTTCTTTATTTTCTACATCTGTTTGGTCAGGGGACCGTAACGAAATATTACATAGTTTATCAAAGCATTGCGCCAATTAGATTTGCTGTGTGAATAGCACCTGTTTTGATGACTTTAAAGGGATAGTTCTCTCAAAAATGTATTCACCCTTACAGTATGTCATTCAAAACCTGTGTATGACTCTTTCTTCTGTGGAACATAAAAGAAGATGTTTTGAGAAATGTCTCTGTGGTTTTGTGTTTCTGTACAATGGAAGTCAATGGGGGCCAATGTTGTTTGGTTACCAACATTCTTTAAAATATCTTCTTTTGTGTTCTGCAGTAGAAAGAAAGTCATAAAGGTTTGGAATGACATGAGGATGAATAAATGATAAAAGAATTTTCATTTGGGGTGAACTATCCCTTTATATTGTCTCTTTCCATCTTCGGTAACAATCGCTAACTGTGTATTATAGTTGCTTATCACGTTTGATATCTGATTTGATTATTTATTTCTTTATTGCCTCTTCACCAAATCCAATTTTAGCTGACATTTCTTCTGACTGTAACGAAGTATGACCTTTTTAAAGGACACTTCCTGTACGTGGACAGCAGTTTGGGCAGCTGCCCGACGGGTGGAACCCCCTTTATGCTTTGATGCGCACCCGCAGTGCATTCTGGGATGACCTCCACCAAGTCCCCAGTAGATAATTGTATCCCTTAAAACTCCTCTTTTATGCTCAAAATGACTACCTTATCCCATCTGTCAACTGTGTGACGTGAATGATTGCAACATGCTTGTGACGTAGAGCAGTGGTTCTTAAACGTTTTCGTGGGAAGGCCCCCTTTGTGTAGGGTGCATCGCTTTGTGGCTCCCCAAATAAAGGCTTATGATCTTAAACTTAAAATTTGAATTAAAACAAAAACATATACTATTATACAATGCTGGAACATCAATTCTCAATGCAAATGAATGCGCAGAGTTTGATTTAAGTTTTTTAGTTAAAGGTCCAGTGTGTAATTTTTTGGAGGATCTCTTGACAGAAATGCAATATAATATTCATAACTATGTCTTCAGAGGTGTATAAAGAGCTTACACAATGAAACGTTATGTTTTTATTACCTTAGAATGAGCTATTTCTATCTACATACACTGCGGGTCCCCTTGCATGTAAATCGCCATGTTCTGTCAGCCGTCGTAGTGTTTCGAATGGGAGGGGTGGAGTGAGCAGTTGGTTGCAATATGCAACCTTGCCGCTAGATTTTACTGACCTTTAATTCGATTAAAAAGTACAGTGCACATTTCTTAAAAAAACATAGAATTTGGACATTGACGTTTCAAAAGGATAGTGACGATATTAAAAACACCACACAGACATATAAACAACATTAAGAACATGATTTTCACCACAGTGGTCCTTTAAACTAAACTCAATGAAAATTGCAAAATGCATTTTTTTCATCATTAATTCACCCTCAAGAAATTTCTAATTATGAAAAGAGAAATGTATGAGTTTTAGAAATTTTAAAAAGACGACTGTCACATTTTTATATAGTTAAATGAATGGTGAATGGAGCTTTCAAGCTTCAAAAAATGAGCAAATGCATCATTAAAGTAGTCCATATGACTCGTGCTCTTCCTTCCAAGTCTTCTGAAGGCTAGAGATAGCTTTGTGTGAGAATAGAACAGAACAGAAATTATTTTGCAATTTTCATTTTTAGGTGAACTGTCCCTTTAATTGTGAATTTCAAGCTGTCTGCGTGATTCTTAATGTGTTTGCTATCAGCGTCGAGGCTGACGACCACATCAATTGTTAGAACACCTGAAACGACCGTGTGAAACCGTGTGCTTTGTGAATGCGGTGTCTGGTTTGGAGCTAGTGAAGCTATCACAGTAATTCCTCTCTCTCTATGCTAATGCAGGTGAATGATCTGTCTCAATAAGGTCCTTAAACCTTCTTCCCACGTCTCGCATGCCCCTTACTCCAAACTGTTGACACGGTAATGACATCATTCGTATGCACTGCTTTGAGACCCCTCTGGTAACGTGCCTCCACACATATAGGCGTACTAATAAACGTGTAAACATTTATGCGTGTTGTCATTATCTGGCTAACAGGAGACCTTCAAAGGCTCTCATTCTCTGATAGCATATGCCTGGCTTTTCCTTGAAAGTTGTTATGGTAATTGATTGTCTGCACCAAAGGATTATTTGGGAGCTAAACTTCCTCAAGGGAGTAGGACGATAAAGGCTATTTTCAAGCTAACGGCGTGTGTGATTATTTCTCTTTCTTTGGAATGGCGTTATCGCTCCCTCATTGAAGTCTCGTGCTATTGTATTGCGTAATACTTTATAAAAACAGAGGCGAATGTTTCCACTTATAAATAAGTAACGTCAAGAGGTCTGGTCGTCACAGATGTGACGCGGCAGGAAGAGCGTGTGTCTACTGAGGGTGGGAATATCGATTTTTGAGTTACAATAGAATTAATAAACAATTAACAATGCATCTTACTTTTGCTGCAACAGCAAAAAATCGATATAAATGTGTTTACTGTAAATGAGTTGCTGCATGAGCTTCTAGAAGTTTGTCGTTCTTATTTAGTGTCTTGTTTTCTGTCGTTATGGATGTCACATTTTCTTAGTCAAATAAAAGAAATGCATTTTCAGAGCATGTGTTTATTCCCAATATAATGAATCATCTATTTATATTTTACTAACCCCCTGATGATATAATCTAGACATCAGAAAAATGTCAGTCTATGCTCAAGTTTTATGCTTTAAAAGAGGAAAAAATGCTTGCGTTATGGATGTGACAAAAGAGGACGCATACTTTTCTGTGAATTAAAATGTACAAACCATGGAGCAATAATCAACTCTTGAAGGAACATAATATACACAATGTTTGGTTATTTCAACCCATCATTGGGTCGAAAATAGACCAACCCAACTGTTGGGTTCTAAATTAACCTATGATGGGTTGTTTCAACCCAAAATGCTGGGTTGTTTTAACCCGTCAAATATAACTATATTCTGGGTTAATTTAACCCAACTGTTGGGTTTGTCTATATTTGACCCAACGATGAGTTGAAATAACCCAACATTTTTAAAAGACTTTACAAAACTTGACATGGGTATTTAAATCACCAAATATTGACATCTGACCTATCAGGATGGTGCAAACCTTTGGTATAAACTTGATTTTTTTCATCTTAAAGTTGACTTTTGCATGGAATTGCCCATATGCTGTGCTGTAAATTCAATCTAAAAAAATCTCTTGTCAATCCAGAATTGTTTTAAAAAGACACACCCCTTTTCCCACACCCCTCATCTATCCTCTCTCTCCCCAGTGGTTTCCTATCTAACACAACCTATTACGGCATTAAAACACATAAAAAAGAGATAATTACGCAATATTCAGAATCTTCTTGTTATGATGTCACAATGTCATGATCCAATTCCCACAGTCAGCATGTCAATAAGAGTTTGTTTTGGTTTAATCATCATGCATTTGTCTAGCAGCCTAGAGTCAAGTGTCATGATGGACGGTGCTCTTGGTCAATGAATTCTTCAATTTGTCCTGATCCTTCAACCTCCTTCTTTGATACACACTGTCCAGATGAACTCTTCTTATTGTGTGCTAAGAATAATAATGTTCTCAACAAAAAACCTGAAGCCCGCGTGTGTCCCCGCGGAGGCCACCTTAATAATCTCATTATCTATTTAATGAGGCGATTAGAATGCCGAGGGCATGCAGGAGCAGGAGTGGGCGCGTTCCTCAGAAACTTGCGTTTGAGGAACGGAAGGTTGTTTTCGTTTTTAATTTATACATTTTCGTCTTTATGTTTTCGTTGTGGGCGTCAGGATGGTCGTGGTGACTGGGTAGCCGCTTCCCAGCCTCCGTCCTGCGGCACAGGAAATGAGGAAAAAAGAAAGCGTGAGGTTTTGCAGGACGATGTTGCTATGGCAACAAGTCGGAGCAGCGAGTGCTGGTTTTTGCTGCTGGAGATTCCTCATGCACCACACGAGGGACAAGCTAAGCGTATTCAGATGAGCATGTTGAAGTGACTTCGTCTTTAAAATGGGCAACAAGTGGGCGTTTTGTTTTAGTTGCTTCTTCTTTTTGAGACCTTTCTAGTGAGCACATCTTGTTTTTCAGTGGCACTTACAACTTTATTCTGTATTAAGAGATGCTTTCAAATTCATATTTGTTTTTAAACATTGGCAACAATTTTACAGTATGATTGTATGTGATTTTTAGGCTTCTCCTTAAAAGGGGCGAGGCGTACGAGATGAGGTGCAATGATCTTGCTTTTCTGTCCATATAGCTACCAACAGAACGTTAAACTAAAGGAGGTAAAGCATCACGAACGGGCAGTCGGTAGGCCCTGGTCCCATGGGCAGCGTTGGGCGTTAGAATGCATCTGGATCCATCGATTATCTGTCAGCTGGTCCTGATAGCATCTGAGCAGGGCAGTGTTGGGGTATTAAGTGATCTGAAGTATTCAATAAATATTGATAATGAAGGCCTGATAGTAAGGCTCACAGGTTTCGGTTTCAGGCCCGTGGGGGGCATTACTTGCTCCCAGAAGTCTGTGTGTAATTGTGTGTGTCAATATGCTAGAGAAAAGATTTGAAGAGCTGTACTGTTTTTTTTCTTGACCTTCAATGTTATCTTATTTGAAAGACTTTGTATTTGCTTGGAATGCAGCTGTATTATTGCATTTGATTCCTCTGCTGTATTATTTACTGGAGCTGTCACACAAACATCATTTAGAAAGTCTCGCTTCTGTTATAGACATCAATTTGACTTCCATTTTTGCCTCCTACGTCTAAAAGCTTGCCTTTGAGAACTTGCCTTATCTGCTTCACAGTCATTTGCCATTGTATTGAGTTGAGTAGCTTTTAAGGCCCCAGGCTTTCTTCATCTCGATTGAATTTGGTGTCTTGAAAATGACCAAGTCTCTGTTTATTGGATTGGTGAGGCTGCAAGGTTCCTTACATCCGCACTTATTTCTTTCGTCTGGTGGCCACGTTGCTTTTCTCACCCGCGCCTTTCTTTGTCACCTTGACTCAAGTGGTCAATGTTGATATAATTTAACTCTCTCTATATTTCTGTTTTTTCTGCAGAAACTTGTCCAGGAACCCTCTGACGACTCTTTCATGGCAGCTTTTCCAGCATCTTCAACTCTTTGAGCTGTAAGTTAAATCTACTTTTCTTGATGTATATTTTGTTTTGGGTAATTAATTTGAGCTGAGGATACTAGAAGCGCCCCATAATGTGTGACACAGTTGTCTACACTGAAAGTGTGTATTCTCAAAATGTTAACTTACCTCTTAAAGGTTATTCTTCTTCAATCCTATTGTGTTATAATCTGTTTACATTCAAGTAATACTTAATAGTATCTTACTTTATTTCGTCCAGTGGTTATTTTTATCCAGCGTGAACCCATTGGTGTAAAATGTGAATCAAGCAAAATATAATTTGAAATAGTAGACCTGGAAGCTCAAGAGCTGGTCCTAATGTATATTCAGAAGTTACCAACCAGTTCACATTTGGTTCATGGTATTACGAAAAAAATGTTTCTCTGCACATTTTATTTGAGACAGACTGGAAAATAAAGTGCTTAAATGGCTGTTCGGCGTGTCAAAAATAGAAACGGGGGATCTGTCAACTAAAGGTGCGATGCGCTGTGTGAAGTGCGTCCAGTTTAGACAGCTTCACTGGTTATATTGGGAGCAATTTAGTTTTGATGTATCAAAGGTTCACTCGTCACTTCTGCTGTAGATATGCTGTAGGAGTATTAAGAGTGGCTCTTGCGAGGTCAGCTGGTTACCTGTGATATGGAGTCATGATTGGAGAAAAGAGTTTTCAATTATGTCAAATGTTTCTAGATTGGTATAAAATAGTAACCATTATCTTTATCTAGAAATTTAGGGTATAGGGTATATAGGGTAGAACCAGCCTTTATCCCTGCAAGAGGAAACACATGGCAATACGAGCTAGTCGCTAGGTCCTTGTCTGGGATTGTAGTAAATCAAGTAAAGCAATTTCATAATTATAGTGGAGGTGTTATCATAGTGTTGCCCAATGAAGCAACATGCAAACACCAATCAACTGAGTGCATTAGGCTTTTACCGCGCAAGCATCTGTGCCCCCGCATGCGGGTGTGTATGTGTTTATGTGCGTGTGACTAAATGTGATATTTTAAGCCAGGGAAGCAGGACAGCTCCTCTGTGGTGGGCCATCTTCTCTGCAGGGTTAGCACGTCCTTTGGAGATGCTCCAAGGAGAGGCACTTTTGGGTTTCATAGGAGATATTGAAAATGTGTTGTCTGTAGAACAAGAAAAGCACTAACAATAGGTTTGTACATGCTATCCTTAAATATATATTTAGCAGTTTGCCAGTTACAGTAGGTCCAAAAAACCTATTCAAATGCAATGAAGTCTGATCTGTTTTGTGCTCTTTCATTTTAAAATTCCATATACTGTGTTTGTACACTACCGGATTCATTCTTTATTTATATTCTTTTCACATTTAGAATAATAGTAAACCGATCAAAACCGGAATAACACAATTGTAACTATTGGGATTATGTTGTGACTAAAAGCATCCAAAATAAAAGAACTCCATATTTAGCATCTTCAAACCCAAATCATACACTTGGCATTTTATCATCAAGCTTCTGGAGGTGTCAACCTGAGAAGCGTTTTAAACAGTACTGTAGTACAAGTAATCCACTTCAAATATAATAAACATTTGGTTTTCTAATGAAAGAAATTAAAATATTGGCACAATTATATTTTTGTATACAAAAGTAATTTGAAACATTGAAACGTGAGATTAAACGATTTTTTTTAAATCATGAGAAACATTTTGGTCAAGTGATCCTAAACGTTTGATCAGTCATAAATTAGAATTGCAAACCTGTGATCTGTGTTATCTGGGTGTGATTTGAGACTGGAAGCAAGAAAATCTAAGCTACTTATTTGCTTACATTTGATTTCTGACCCAGAACTAGTGAATATTTCAATATTCTTTCAACATCAAGAGGAAATTAGGACATTTGGAAGTTCCTCATGCTTGATTCCTTTATACTGTCTTCTGTAATAAGACAGCAGCTGTAAAGGAAATTACAAACTTCTGGCAAGTTTCAGCTATACTTAGACAAGTCATGCGATTACATTCATTTCATGTGATATCGAGTCGTATTGCAGCATGAAGCAGTCATGGTTATAAGTGGCAACATACAGCACCCATAATGCATGTATAGTTGTATCTAAAAATAAGTCAATAAAGTGGATTTTAGCCTTTTTCCGAAGCCGACTGTTGAGTCTAATGCATGATTTATTCATAAAAAAGAAAATAATAGGAAAATGAATTCATCCTAAACATCAAAGATCCGACTGGTTGGAATATAAAAGAGCTAAGCAAACCATCTCGAATCAAAGAGAGTTGATGGAATTTGCTGTTTTATCCAGCAAATTTAATTACTTGGCTATACATCTCTAAGATTACAGTCGTGCACAAAGGCGCAAACATGAAAACCCCATGTGTTGATATATTTATACTTGATTTCAGATGGTTGTTGATGCACTTTAAGTGCTTCTATTATCAGCTTGTGACAGGCAGCTGGTCGTCATGGAGCCCGTCCACTTGGGATCACATCTGTTGATTAAAAACAGATAAGCTGAGAGATGCTTCCTTCCTTTCATCATCTTGAAGCCGAAATCGTCATTGTGTCATAGAGAAGGCAGTATCTATGCTTTTTGTGATTGTTCTTAGTTGCGTGGATTTTAGTGAGCGTAGCAGGAAATTGATATAGAATAAAGACATTTATGTTTGGACTTAATAAAATGAATTATTAGTTATATGTTAAAAATAATTAATATTAGGAAAGATTTGAAATGAGAGTTTTTAGTCCATGTGTGTATTCTATGAAGGCACATAGATGTTAGTATACTTCTAGATATTGACGATTTTCTTTTAGCTGGTATATACATTTGAAATTGATATAATTTATATACATATACCATTTATTTACATTTTTTGATACAATTTTATATCATTTCTTCATAATTTTATATATAGTTAAATATACTGTGTATTTGAGCTGTTGATCAGTTTAGCATTACAAAACATTATTTTTAGCCGACCTTAACTGAATAATTTATTGCAATTTAGCATAAATCTGCAAAGGTTTTGACTTTGTTTGGGCCTGTTTAATATAAATCACGAATTTCTGACGTGTTATTAATTACTGCAGACTGCAATACAGTAAGTATACAAACATAACTTCATAGGTATGACATATATATTTAAACTGGAGAATAGACCATTTCAGTTCCCTGCAAAAAGAAAAACACAAAAACCTTAAACCATCCTGAACTGATTTGCCAGGCAGAAGACAAGACTCTTTAGACCAGCCTAAGATCAGCAAACTGGTTTAAGTTGCTTTTTTACTAGGTTTGGTGAACTTGGAGAAAACCATCGCTTGACCACCGGCGTGGTCAAGCGATGATTTCCACCACAGTCTTGATATACAGTATGATGCACATATATAAGTGCACAATAGCCTGTATAACTACCATCTAAACACTTCAGCTCTTCACATTGAAATGTACTCTAGGAATACTCGGATGTAGCCGTCAACACGCTGCAGGATTGGAAACATGGGTGGTGGGAATCGCACATTAAAACAGCGTTCACGGCGTCTCTCTACAAGGTCTGACGCGAACACCTGCAAAACCGAGCGGGAGTGTTTGTCCGCACCCACGCGTGAGTGTGCTCACACATGTAATTGCTGTCAGTTTTTATTCTTGACGGCCGGGAAGTGAGACGGGTGGTGCGTGCGGCTCAGTACTGTGGGGTGTAATCACAGCGTGGGGGAACGACCTGTGTAGAAAAGTCGACCCGCTCTGACTCCTATTTTCAGATAACAGTGGCTTGCGCTGAGATATGCCAATCTCCTGTATGTTCTTATAGAAGCCTGTATCACAAATTAGAGTGGGGTGTAGTAAGAGAAAGAGTGAGAAGGCATAAGGAGAAACAGAGAGAAAGAGAAGGAAAAAGAAAAGAGTGAGTATTAAGAAAAAAGACAAGATGATAAAATTGTAAAACATTATTACATAAAGAATGTGAGATGCTTAAAAACAGTTGCTGGGATGCTTTTTTTGCTGTAGGTGTTCCTTTTGTTCCTGCAGCTAGAATAGAATAGAATAGAATGGAATGGAATAGAATAGAATAGAATAGAATAGAATGGAATAGAATAGAATAGAATAGAATGCCTTTATTGTAATTGCACATATGTACAAAAACATTTTAGTTGTCTCTTCAGTAGTTTTCACATACACGTGAACAATATGTACAGAAAGACATACAAATAAAAAAATATAAACAAAAATATAGAAAAATATAAATAGTGGTAAAAGACAAAATTCCTGTAAAGAAACTTTAATATTTTCTGGCAGGTAGGGTGCCAAAGTTTTTCACATTATTTTACAGTAAACTTGTAAATTAGCTACTTTTTTCTGTAATTTGACATTTTTTCACCAAATGTAAAAATACATGAAAATTCTGTAAAAGCTTTAAGATTTTTGTGTACTGATTAATTGTATAAATATATATAGTTAGTTACTATGAATGAAAGATTTTTAAATGAAGGCAAATACAAAAATGTAAAATGTAATATGACTACCATGGTACTCTTGGAAGTACTGCAGAAATACCATGGTATATGGAAAGCATGGTGTACAAGCAATTAACCAATCAGAATTAAGTATTTGAGAAAGCCATACGTTAATAATAAGATCATCACCATTTTTTTGTAATAAGAAAAGAACGAAAAACTGCCATTGTAGGGCGTGGCTGGGCAATTTACTCTATTTTGCTTCAGTAGCTGCTCAAAGACACACCTTTGTGGACATGCATACAAATGACAGAGTCCTCTATGTCTTATCGCCATTTGCATTGTCTCTTCAGGCACTGACTGTCCCTGTGGGGATGAAGGGAAACAGTAAGGACTGCAGTAATCAAGACAGATATAGTGAGAAAATGGCTTTCAGGGGAAAATTGTGCCCTGAAATCAGATCTTCGCACAGACTGTATTGTACAGAGTGAATGGCCATAATTAGTCTGCTTTGTATAATAATGCAGCAAAGGCCAGCAGAACAGACTAATCTCAGGTGCAGATATAGGCCAAGTGTGTCATCCATGTTTATTTTCTGCAAATCCAATTAAGCATTCGCCGTAAATAACAAGGCCGAGGAGAAAAGGTGGGCAGAGCTGTAGTTTTCCGTCTTCTCAATTATCTATTTTCTAACATCTTTCTTTTTTACAACGGAGAAGCACACAGGATTGAGACAGGCTTTTGACTGCTACAGGAAATGGAATGTTATTGGTGGATTGAGCGCTTGTCTGACAGAACGGACCTTAACGCCACCCCTCCCCTCTCTTTTTGTTTGTTATTTTCCTTCGGTGATTGCGATCTCAAGGCGAGCATGAAGTATGCCTGGATGTTTGTCAACTCGCCTCTGAGGTGATCTTTAAAGATGTTGGCTGATCCTTCGCAGCAAGTCCTTGAAATCGCTCACGTTGTCGGGTTTTATTGACGCGGGGAGTTGTCGGCAAAATCAAGGCAGACAACATTTCATGGTTCCCTGACTGGAACGTGACAGAGAGAGCTCACTCTAAAATCATTTATTCACCCATGTGATTTCAAACCTGTATGCCTTTCTTTCTTCTGCAGAACACAGATGAAAATATTTTATAGAACATTGGTAACCAGACAAAATTGGCCCCATTGACTTCCATTGTATGAACACAAAACCACTGAGAAATTTTTAAAAATATCTTCTTTCACAAGTTCACCTCGCAGATAATATTAACGGATAATTAGAGACGTATAGTGTGCGTATTTGGTGTGCTTTCCCGGGGAGAGAACTCAGAGCTCGGTAGATCCTCCGAACTCGGAGCGCCCGCCCCTTGTCCGGGGAGAGGGTCCTGGGCCCGGTATGTGCTATGTGCCCCTCCCCTTCTGAGCTAGAAGGTGCTGAGCTGAAGGTGATGAGACAGGGTGGAGGAGGGGTGCTGAAAGACACTAGAGATGGTGAATGTGAGGTGGCTTGTCTATTAGTAGGTGTTGCTCCCGGGCTGATAGGATGATTGGTGAGTTTGGTTATAGGAAACCATCCAGGTTAGTTATCTGATTTGTGGGATTGGTCATGGAAAGCCAGCCAGGTTAATTATCTGGTTGGTGAGATTGGTCATAGCAAACCAGCCGGGTTAGTTGTCTACAAAGGAGTAGTACACATTTTCTCTCCTTTCCATACCTGAAGATAGCCAGATAGCTTAAACTTAGCGTCCTTAGCTAGCATCTCTGTCTAAAATGCGATCGAGGCATCAAACAGTAAATCTTCTGCGCTCGCTGATGATGATACCGTATGATACAAGCCTATTTACGGCCGAAGCACAAAGCACATTGGCCACAGTCGGCAGACTCAGTCACTCATGGCATACTTTCAGCCTCTCGGCTAGCAGCTGTGGGCGCCATCAATCCGTTTTATTCTGTTGACCTTTCTCTAATCCTCGCCTGTATAAAGCGGCTCCCACAGACACGAACTTCATGTCTGGCTCATCGCTAGAAGGATCATCACTGGTAAAAAAGGGCTAAGAGTAATACTGGCAAACTGTAAACAAGCTGCTGCAAAAATATAGTGTTTTAAGGCATTTATTTTTTACATTTACAGCCGTTAGGAAAGGCCAGAGGCCTAAATCTGATTATTTTGACCAAAAAAATGTCAAAGATCCTACTTTGGTGTAGTGGCCAAAAATGTCCGGAGGCCATTTTGTTAAGGTTAGAATGAATCATCAAAATAAGAGGTTTATGGAACAAAAAATGGAGAAAACAGCAAAGGTATTTATTTGTCTAAGGTATTTTTTTGAACTACTAACAATATTTCTACCAAATTTCAAATAAAAATATTGTTTCTATTTGAATTTATTTGCAGAAAATGGTCAAAATAACAGAAAAAGATGCTCTGTATTTTTTCTGACCTCAAATACTGCAAAGAAAACAAGTTCATATTCACTTTTAAGCAGTACAACAGAAATATTTCTACATGTATTTAGGAAAAGTTCAAAAATATTTTTCATGTGATAACCTCGATTATTTACAGTTTGCATGTGTCAAGCTGTCAGTCTTTCACATTGCTGTTGGATGACTTTATGTCACTCCTGAGGTTTGATTGTGGTAAAATTCAACAGACACTGGACTGGAATGACCACAATACATCCAGAAATGCTGATTAACAGGCCCGGCTCCAGAGAAGCTTTGCCCACCCTGCCTCCACCCAGAGCTGTTGAGAGAGAGGATCCGTGAACCGCCGTTGCTGGGAAAAAACATGTTCCATTGCAGTGAACAGACTTGGACTCTCTCAGCGACTCTGCGTCAGATTCCTGCACGGGTCCTGTTTGATAAACCCGCACCCGCAGTAATTAAAAGAACACCCGACATCCGACAGCATCTCTAATTTAATTCCGTACCTGACCCTGCCCGTTTGACAAAAATGTACGTCCGTTTGACAAAAACATGTAGCCTAGTAACTCAATATGGGAGAGACAACCAAGTGTGAATCCACTAAAATATTGTTAGCTAATAGTAGCTATTCTATATTTGATTAGTGATTTATGAAGTGTGTTTTGATTTATGCAAAATGTTTTAAAAATAGCCTATATTATTCATGTGATATTAACAATAGTTTTACTGTAAAATTATACCAAAGCTCCTATAGGCTAAACTGCCATCAAGGCTAAATAAAGCTTAATGCAGAAAAGGGACCAGGAGCATGATGAGCTAAAACGTTTATTTAAATTGTGATAAGAGAATCGAATCCTCACTATAGCTGTCCATCAGTTGCACAATGAACTGGACAAACGCGACTGCCGTGTACCGTGTGAATCCACCATAACGCTGCAAAGCGCGCTGCAATTAGAAATCAGCTCTTCGGGCAGAGCTTGAACACAAATAAGCACAGGACCATGTAAATGCAGGCTGAGGTGAGTCGAAATAGTTTTGGATATCCGCTTTCCGCCCGTGCATATTAATTCCCGACCCGCCCCCGAACCAAATGACACATGCAAATGACACATGAATAATTATTCCACCCGTTACATCAAATATTAGCGGTTTACCCTACGGGTGATGGTTTTGACACCAAAAGCAATAACATGGACATGGATGAGTTTGTGACAGAATTCTCTAAAATGAACAGAAAGTTAATTCTGTGAATATTATAGTAATATGAATAGCTCTTTTATATGTTTTCATCAAATCTAAAGTTACTAAATAGTAAAATGTTAAATAAATGTAAAAAAAAAAAGTAAATATATAGCCTACATAAGAATGTAATTCAAAAAGTGAAATTGTTATTTTGTAAATAGTTCGTTTACAGTAAATAATTGGGGGCAAAAAATATATGTAATGACCCCCCTCTGCCCACCTGGAAAATCACTTGTCTCTTAATTGTTTCTGTGGCTTAATATACTATATTCATACCATACCACACCATACCATATAACTATAGGTGTGTAGCCAATAGGGATAGGTACCGAAACCCGGTATTAAATGGGCCCAGGGCAAAATTATGAAAGACCGGGATAAGCTCCGCCCCTATCGGGTCTGCTTTCGGTCCTCAGGAAAACAAATCTTATTTGTTATTGCTACATTAACGTTATCTTTCACATTTTATCTCAACAATAGTTTCTAATTTTCAATAACACCAAAAATTTAGTCTTTGGCGCATGCATATTCGTTATTACCAGCATAGCGCGGGAGGCGGCACGTCACGTGTCTCTCGCGCAGTTTGTTTACACAGCGCGCACACACACAAGAACAGCCACACAGAAGGTAGACGCTCTTAATTCGCGACGATGGCGGCGAGAACAAGTTCAAAAGTGTGGTTGCACTTTACAAAAGTTAATGCTGACAGTGACGATGCTCGTTGCCACAAGTTTGCTTACAAGTTTACTTACAAGTTACTTGTTACTTGTTACAAGTTACTTGTTACTTACAAGTTTGCTTACAAGTTTACTTTGCTTGTAAGGGTGGAAACACAAGTAATCTGTCAAAGCACCTGTCAAAAGTGCATCATGTACAGACAGAGAGATGCGCTGTTTGATTTAGCCCAATCTAGTTCATCTCTTGATGCCCCAAGGATTAAGGAAGAATTTATGAAAACTAGAATTTCTTTTGTTGTAAATTGTTTATTTGATTTATTTTGAGTTATTTATTTATTGTTAATTATGTTAATTCAAATAAAGCAATTTTAATTCTGTTCCTAATTTGTTTCTTTTTATATCAAAAAGTACCAATAAGAATAGCGTTAAAGTACCGGACCGAAAAGCAGTATCGATAAGAGTAGTAATACCATTAAAATCTTAACTATACCCATCCCTAGTAGCTAAGCAAGCACTAAAGGTGGTTTTCTTTAGCTGTTTTTGCCCAAAGTTAGGTTTGGAAACAAAATAAATAGTTTTTATGTTAGTTAAGAAATTGGTTGCTGTAATTTGGATAATTTGAGAGCTGTCTCTGATGGGCCTGACCTATCATGAGCAGTGAGTCTTTGTCCATTTTTAGGAGTGATTGCACTGCAGGTGCTGTCCGTCTGAATGGAACCGTGCCCAGCAATCTAACCAATGCCAATTTAGCACACAGGTAAATGTTCTGGCTTGGGTTCACTTTAAACACCAAATTGAAAGGGCAGCGCAAAACCAGCACACAAACATACTCATCTTGTTTGTCTGTAACTTAATGGGATTATCAATTGGGCGAGAGTGGTAATGCCTTGTGACACATTGAGGAGAGAGATCGTGAATTAATCCTCGGGTTTATAAGGATGCTTAAGTCATTATGCATGTATCTCGGAACGGATTAAAATGCATATATTCATTAGTCTTGGGACTGTTAAAGAGATCTTGGCAATGTAGCCGAGAATCAATTTTTCACATTTCCGTCTTTTGCTGCTAGTACATATCTGGTTTTTATCTGAACGCACCCAATTCTGATTCATTTTCCAAATCTGATGTTAAGAACAGACTGTCTGCACATTTTGCAAGTGATTAAATCAGATCTGTTTGTGGAGATGTCTACAGTAGCTTATTCATTATTGAACCCCATTTCTGGCTTGTTTTTTAGGACACCCTGTTGGAATAGGAGGTTTTGTAGGTATATTCAACACAATTACTGACAGATTTAAAAAAAGTTGTTTTGGTTGAAAAATAACCGAAGGATGTGACTAAACTTTACAGGATGTTTTGACAGTTTAAAATTGATCAGAGATCATTTATGAGGTAGAGTTACGCTCTTTGTCTCGCATTGATGTCTGCCCTCACCTGTAAACACGCTCGCACGTGCTCTTGTCTTTTCACATGTCAGACCGCACCGACACCGTGCGCTCTCTATCAAGACAAGGACAAGCTTTAGTTGCACGGTCTAGTGAAAGCGCGAGGAGAAAACATAGAAGGCTGACAGAAAACTGTCTGTAATTCCTGGCCATTAAAATGATATACAGCAACACATACCTGCATACGTGCACTCAGAATATAATACAAATATTTTTAAGAATTTCATAAAAAGTCATCTGAAGGCCAGCGGTTCTGTAGGCCAACAATTTTTTGCAAAGGTCTGAAGGCGGAGTTCTTGAATGAGAAATGAATTGATAGGCATGTTTTTGACTGGAGGCCTCTGCATGTCTATCAATTTGTTTTATTATGAAACTTATACTGTGAGAGATGATTTCTCACAAAATACTTACGTTTTGAAGGTCCATAGCGGCATCAAACAGAATTGCGGCATTACTTTTCTGTCATGTTTTGTCAGGATGATGACTTTTTGTGATGTTGATCTTGACATAAAAGCTGTTTTAGCAAAGCAAGTTATCAGTTATTAACATTCTGTAATATTTTGGATTTTATTGCAGTAATATTATGATGTAAAGAAAAGCTCTTAAATGGAAATGATAAAAAATCATCACTAAGATTTGTAGTATGGAAAAAGTGGCTATAGAAGTCAACATTGTTTGATTTCCATATCATTAACCATATAACCAATTTACAGTCACAGCAATGTGTACGTGTTATGTCTTTTCATTTCTGTTTTTCCCTTCTCTCTGCATGTCGGTGGTGTTGGTTCTTTATGTGTAGAATAATGGGGCTGGTGTTTAAATATTGATTGTAAGCCTGAGATAATCACTCACAAGATGAAGATAATAAGCAGCAGAGAACTGGAGGGAACATGACAGATGCATGGCAAAATGTTCATGCACTGGCAATGATGTTCCACTCTATTGATTATTTCTTCCACTTACCGCAGCAATTTGTTATTTATTTGACGCAATTCTGCTAAAAGCTGAACACACTAAAACGTGCATTATTTTGACCATTGACCATTTGCTTAGTGTGTTTTTATTGAAACGTTAGTTCAATACTGATGGATGCAACATATTCTATAACATAATGATTTTTAATAGAAAACTGAGGGGTAGAGAATTGTGGGCAAAAGCAGAAAGGATCTGGGCTAGCTGCTATATTTATTTATTTATTTAATTTCAATTTACAAATTAAATGTATAAATAAATAAATACATATTTATTTATTTATATTATTATATATAATTTTTCTTAATGAAATCTAGACATTTTTTTACTATATTTAATATGTTTTGACCGAAGTAGAAACAACATGCTTAATTAAAATCAGTATTAAAATTCTACACTAAATATTAAAAATGATGAAAAAATAATATATAGCCTATATATTTTTTTAAGATCAATGTTTTTCATTATTAAAAAGGTGAAATATTGTTAAATAATAAAATAGATAATACAATAATCTAAATTTAAGATTGCTTGCAAAATAATCACCCCAAAAAGATGAAATTTTATTTATCTCATTACTTTGAATGAGATTTTTACATTGTGAAATCATTGTGTGTGCCATTTCTAGAAAGTAAGTTTTCAACAGTGTTTCTGTGCTGTTATGTTATCAGCAGGTAACACACAGGTCTTGTACTTTCCTTTCCACTCGTGTGCAAATTTCAGTCTTGGTCCTTGCTAGTCTTCCTCTGTTGTGCAAACACCTGACAGAGCGCCGCCCTTTTCACATCCGTTCAATCCATATAAACATGTGTTATTTGCAGTTCTGGTCAATGACGACTATATCTCTCCATTCATCCCCACTGCCTGCCATCTTTTTCTCTAGCGCTTACGCTCCTGCAGGCTAACAGAAAAGGCCTCCTGCCACCATGTATGGTAATGGAGTGCGCTGGAGAAGGTGCGGTTTGGGAAATTATACCTGCTGTTTGGACCGTCGCCAGGAAATCCATATGGATTGAGAGGAATGCGGCTTTCCGTACTTTGAACCTGACAGTTGTGGTCATATTGTGAAGGATTCACAACACGGCAAATATCGGTCTGCTTTCCATCGTTATTTTTCCGCAGTTCCTACTGGAAGTATTGGCTTGGAAATGCATTTGTGGTTTTGTTTGAGAAAGTCGTCGGGGAAATAGCGTTTGCATTTTCTTATTGTCGTTTCTTTTTTGCCAGGTAACGCATGATTGTGTATGACATCGTTTTATTGATAATTAGGTTTGTGATGTCTGGGTTTTAGAACTTTAATTTTTAATATGATTAAACAATGCCCCCTCATATAGGATCAGGCTAACCATGCAGTAAAGCCAGTTTAATCCCTGTAAGAAAGACACTGAACATCACAGGAAGGTTAATGAGAGCTTGGAGAAAACTGTGATGTTGTCTGCACGGAGCTTGTTCTTTCAGTGTGGAGTCATGTTTTTTTTTGCCTTACCGCAAATACACGAACATGCTTGAATTTTTGCTTGAAAATTGCTTTTCTGTCCTTTTCAGTCCTTTATTTAATAAGTATTTTTTTGTTTTTATTTTATTATTTTATTTTATTTTATTATCTGATTTTGGTTAGGGTGCATGCTTCATACACATTGAGTTTGTGCTCATTTGGGAAAACCAGGTTTGAATTTTGCCTCCATTCCTCAACGTTTCCATCTTTCCACTATGTCAAATGTCAAAAAGCCCTTTGTCAAAAAAGAGATTAAAAAAACACATGCACATTACACGCACATAGCTTCTTATTAGCGTTAAGGTCAGTCTCAGTCACTGTTCCATATCCACCAATGTGCCGTCCTTGCAATTTTACCAAGAAGGTCACAGACTAAATTTAATTTAGCCCTACTCACGCGGCTAGCAGCATCTCCTCTGCAAGTATCCAGGCGTTCAGGTTAGAACCTCATTGGCTGGGGCTCAAAGTGCTGCCCACTGTGATATGTCACAACGCATGACCCCGGCAGCTTGAAACAGTAGTGCACACCGCCAGAGCTGTATCCCCTAGCTTAACCTTTCATTGCCACCGGTATAATGAATCTGAATAGCTCTGTCGGTCTACATTCGCGGCTGGTGTTGAAGCCTTACTCTCTGCCCGACCGTTTTGTCTTGAGGCAGAATGTAGTGCAACATTAAAGGTGTTCTGAAATGCCCTCTGCACTCAGCATGAGCTGGAATAATTTACAGAATGGTTTTAAATGGGATAGTTCAACCAAAAATGAACATTTAGCATATATTCTCATCTTCATGTCATTCCAGTCATGTTGTTAATTTCTGTTTTCAGTGTAAAACAAAATATTTTTTTATTTTTGTTAATATATTTTTATATATACAGTATATACAGTATATATTAAAAATATTTTTTTTAATTATTTGATTTGATTTGAAAAGGGATTTCATATTTTTATTACCATTTTTCTCGTGTATAATATTAAATCTACCTTTATATATTTATATATTGACTGGTCCTGATATTCTCCATTAGCAACTATATGATATTTAACATTTTTTCTTAAGTCGTACGATAGCCATGGAACATAGATTTCATTTTTCATAGAAAAATCTTGACATCCATATTCGTTCTTCTGCATTCATGGGAGAAAAAGTGATGTAAATAGCTGTGTTTTTGGCACTTTTGCATCCTTTCTAAAGCTTTTAAAGCCCTAGCCTCTCTTGTAAAAAAGAGCAACCAGTACAACTGTTGTCACAAATGTGACCTTTTATGTCCCCCGAGAAGAAAAGTTAATGCAGGTTTAAAACGACGTAGAGTACATAAAGACAGAATTTTCATTTTTGGGACCAACTTCAGAACATCCAAACAGTTTTTAAATGAGCCCCATAGAGCCATAGCATAAGGGCGTAAGTATCCGTTGATCGCAATTGTCATTAAATTAGGATTATGTCATCTTCACCGTCCTCCGGGTCTCTCTTAATGAAAAAGTGTTTCCAGAGAGGGTGTTAGTGGAGTGTCTGGTCTTTACTCCGTGCGGTCTAACTCATCTCCGATGCATAGCTGACATTTCCTCGGCTTGTCTGGAGAGCTCCCTGATCATACGCCAGCGCAGTCTTCTGATTATTTATGTATAAATTCTGCCGGTGTTGCGCGCGCTACTGTATGCAGATGAACAATTTATAGCGGCAGGAAGGAATAAAGGCATTATTTTGGAGTGCTTTTGAATTGATTCATATCATAAAGGCTCAATTATGCTCTCAGTCCTCGTCGACAAAGTAATGAGAGTTTGTCACCTGTGCCTCTGTGGTGCTTTTGTTTAAGGCTGAAGATATATTGCCTATATTTGGATTTTCTATATCAACGTATGCATTTCCCTGTCCACCCCTCCAATGCTCTAGTGGTTTTATTCATTGTCCCAGGGTTTTGCCACATGTGAGTCGGATGTGCATGCATAATGCATGGATTGCGCTCGGATTTACTTTACTAGTATTTGGGTCTTTTTTCAAGCAGCCTGGTTTGATGCGTCAGTGTCCCTTGTGTTTTTCCTTTTTATTTCCCAGCTTGCAGTCACCTTGGCCTTTCCAAAGGTTAATTTGAGATTTTATTCAGGTTCGAAAATAGTTAAGGTTTTGCTAGCTGTGGATTAGCTAGATCGGGGCAAGAGCACAGTAGTCAAGGCCAGCGAACGGTTTTTAGCAGGAAAACTGCCTGGTGGACCATAAGTCTGACAAGCTACAAAAACTAAATCCAGTTGGACAGGTGAAGAGACCATCTAAACCAGTTTAAAACCACCATGCCACATGGTTTAAGCATTTTTTTCACAATTTCCTTTATAAAATTGCTTAAATTGTCCATAATCTTGAGTATTGTACTGTTTTTAACATGCAGGCTTTAAATTAAACATGTTGTGCAAGCTTATATCATCGTCTTTACGAACCATTTTGGATGCTGTGTAATAAAAAAAAGAAGTGTGCACTCTTCTCATTAGACATGTTAATTTAGCTTTAAGAGGCGGAGAAACCACTTACACTCTCCTTTGATCATTATTCATCAAAGCTCCAAAATGCACGAGAAGAACGCCCACCCCAGACACCAAGAACGTGCCGACAAAATCGTTTAAAGATACATGTGATGAATGTACCCGTGCAAATGAGAAACAGTGCCGTTTTACTCCTCACCCAATTTTTCGGCCCATTTCGTATGCATGGGATTTAACTTATACTCCTCCATCTCCTGCCCCATCTTGCAAATGTACCAGGTTATCTTGCTCTCACCAATTGATGAATGAATGGGCATGTTGAGTTTCAAACCGTCTGTAGACCAGGCGAGAGATTTTCTGTGTGTTTAATTTCTCGTATTCTTGGGGGAGAGTGTGCCACTGAGATCAGATCTGGAACCTTCCGCAGGGCTGAGGGATCCTGCCGGCTGGAGGTCCTTTAAGCGTAAAATGGAACAAAGTGGATTACACCCTGTTTTTTGGTCTCCCCGCAGTAGATAAATGCACAGGAGCGGTTTGCTTATAATTTCCCAAATGCGTAAAATTGAGGGAAAATTTTGCCTCTAATGTTTGGACAATTTGCATTCGACAATATGTGTAATTATGGATCATTCTGACAGTAAATGGTATATAATACAGCTGGTACAAATGTCATTTTTACTCATTTCGTAATAAACTTTATGCAAACTGTCATTTGTTCCAGGGCTGCAGTCATACGTTCTTTTGTGATTATCGAACCATGTATAATATTCTTCAATGTTAAAGTCACGAATCCCAGTTTATATGTGGAGAAAACTTTTAAGTTAAACCATTTCATTTCCCGTACACAAATATTCTTGTTTTCTTCAACATGAACGTTTTCCCTCCTCATACTAAAAATCTGAGCTCTCAACATGGTGCATCACCAACCACCAACGAGCTTTACATTTGACCTTCAAACAAATTATCACCAATAAATGAGGATACAGAGATGAAAGGGGATAGTTTTATTCTGGAATTGTGCCCTGGAGTCAGCAGTTCAGTTCTAAGATGGCTAAGACCCTCTAAACCAGGGGTCGGCAACAGGTGGCCAGCGGGCCAAAACTGGCCCGCCAGCAATAATATCTGGCCCGCGCCAGCAGAGCATGTGAGCGAAACGAGAGCGTAGCGTTAATAATTATGTTGACGGAAAAAAAGTAACGAAAATCAAATATATTTTATCAGTTATTATACAGTTACTCTCTAGGCACTAAAAATATTGGCTGTAGTGTCACAGAATGTCTGACTGAAACATAACTGCTCTTTTTCAGCCTACTATTAATATTTCGCTCAATGATGGCGCTTCGCTCAGTCGCTCACGGACCAAGCAAACGCTCCGCTCATATTATGCTCATGCTCACCGGTAAACCAAATCCCGCTTAGACATAAAATGTGTCTAGTAAGCCTAATTGTTTTCAGTTGATAATAAACTTCTTGAATAAATGTCTCAGTTTAAATAAGGATAGTGCTATTTTCTCTCACCATCTAGCTATCTTAAATGTTAACATCACACGACATGACAAATGGTGGAGGGCCGAAGCTGGTCAAAAATGCCAGGGCCAATTTAACGTCCCAGCCCAGCCCTGGTACCCACCAGCGCTATTACGTCAAATAATTATATGACTATTATGTATTCATATATAATATATAATTATATAATAACTATATTTTTAAAAGTAGGCTATTCTTTTTCATCAATGACTTTCTTAAATTATCCTTTGACTATGTCATCTAGTGGCGAATTTGTTTTTTTGGCCCGATACCAATTTACTTGCCGACCCCTGCTCTAAACTCTCAATGGAGTCTCAATGATGTCATCAAATATGGCAGAGCTGACATTTAGACGTTTGAGAGGAGGTTGATCCAGAAGACGTCTGTTTTTGGTGCTGGAGTGGGATGATTGCTCTCAAGGTTGTTTGGAGGTCTGTGAAATATGGAAATGAACGGGTTTAGAGATGCTTGTTGTTCACAGCTACATACAGTAGCTGTATAGGGAGTAGGTGTTGAAGTCATTGGCGGATTGTGGTAGATGTGGGTGGAGGTGCTGTCCAACTCTAGTTTTACAGTAAGTGGGATTGACCTCGGTCTCTACCGTCTGTCCAGTGTAACATAGGTAATAATAAGGTCATATACAGCAAAAGATGTAAATAACTGTCTTAAAACCATTTTATTAGGGTAAAAATACGTACATGCTTAAGACTTTGCACAGTACTGTATGTGTAAACTGCGAGATGATTTATACGTCTTTCAATCGCTCATGAAATTGACATCACCACGATTCAGAATCTTATTACTAAATTGTAATTTATTTTTTTCGTTTACTACCGGGTAGGTAACTCACCGAAGGCGATTTTCACTCATTTGGTGCTTGGCAAGTGATCATTTTGGACCCACGCATATTACCAACCAAAACATGTCACAGTATATCGCATCTCACAGTTTAGTTTTCAGCCCAGATCCAAGGATGTTTGTTTTGTTTTACTTCATTTGTGTGGACTCTGATCGCCCAAGGCAACAGCGGTAAACTTGGCACCCTCGGTAGCTCAACAGCCGTGGCCAGGAAAGGGCCGCGCTCCAGAACGCATTCATACACAAAGCCCTCGGCACACAGCGCGCTCCGGCTGCAAAATGGAAAGGTGCCAGCTGATCTCCGGGCCATGGTTGAGTGATGTGTGGTGGAGATGTTGATGTTTTGCAGGATAACCGTGTCCTTCACCTACTTTGGACTTCTTGCTGTTGTGCGTGCGCGTGCGTTTGCTTTCTAACTGAGAACTCTATTATGTGGTGGCAGGAAGCTGGAAGGAGTGCTGTTTAACTGCAGCTGTAGTATCCGCTGGATCCAGCTGTGGCAGCAGAGAGGCGAGTCTGAACTTCATAACCAGCGGCTGTACTGTAACAACGGCTATTCAAAGATCTCCCTTCAGCTGATGAACATCTCTCAGTGTGGTACGTGACGCATGTTATATGGGTTCGCCAAATTGTTTTAATTCGGTTATCATTTACGTACCTTCATGTGGCTTCAGGTGAGTATGTCTTTTATGTGTGCAAAACTGGTTTGGCAGACTGTCTGAGCTGGTTTCTTCTTTACAATAGAAGTGGATAGGGACTAGCTGTCAAGGTCTAAAAATGACAATGTATCACATCAATATTACACCATAAACATGTAATTCGTAAGAGTTGTGAACTATATTCTTTCTATATTAGGTCATCCACTATATTAAGTCATCTGACGTCTTAGTATTTGTGAGCAACTGGCTGAAATTTAAGTCGTTTTTCACTGAACTTTTTGCTTGACATAGTCACCATTTACTTTCATTGGAAAGGAGAAAGCAACAGTTCTTCCTGCTATACTGTAAATCTTTTTAATTTCACATAAGAAAGTAATTTTTAGGAAATTTAAAAGACACAGATGTGAGTAAACAATGTCAAAAGTTGTATTTTGGGGTGAACTGTACCTTTAAAATAATCGTCTGGGTTTGTTACAGGTTGAGCTCTATTGGCAACATGTCTAGCATATCGATAAACATCCGAATAAAATTGTTGACTGAAATTGTTCACAGAGTCAAGCAATAAACATTAAATAAAATACACATCATTTTTTTAATTATCTTTAATACTAATAACTGTTTACATATTTATCATGAAGATTTGCCAGAAATCAGTGTAAGTCACAGTAACCTGACGGTGATAGAAGGAGACTCGGTCACAGTCACATGTAATGGATCGGGTGTTCCTGTACCAGAAGTGGATTGGACCGTAAATGGACTTCACTCCATTAACACACATCAAGTAAGACTGACACTTGCTTACAGCTTTCTCTGTTGCATTTAATATGCCTTTCAAAATATATTGACCTTAGTCTGGGTAGATGCTGTGATGTAAATGAAACTAGAATGTGATAGACAGCATACAGTCTGTTTATTGTGCTGTACTTTTGATCAAACAGCCATTGAACCATTCAAAACATTTCTATTAGACTAAAACATGGAATGTGAAAATTTAACTTGATCCAGAATTTAACCCTGTCTAACCGTCTTAAACCGGGATAAGGTGGCCAAGATGTTCAGGCTTTTTGGCCATTTATCAGACTTGGTGAAGACCATCTTGATCCAGCTACTGTAAGACCAGCAAACCACTTAATCCTTGTTTAAGCAAGGTTTTTGAACTATTATTTGGACTGTCTTTCATCCTCACTAAATCATATTAATATTAAAATTCATGTACACTGACCGAGATCCATTGAACAGTCAGTTGAGGTCCACAATGACTGGTTACACCACAAACCATCGGTTGAGTCTGAGCAAACTGATATATATTGCTCTATCTTCTTTTCCAGTCCAATCAATACCCACCTAATGTCCACTCCATCAACTTAACTCTGGTCAACGTCAGCAGAGACGATAACAGCTTCATGCTGACCTGCATTGCAGAGAATATAGTTGGGATGACCAATTCCTCTATACAGCTGTCAGTTCAATGTAAGTGTTTATTTCTCAAAAACCTTAACATCATGCATTGGGTACTGTATATGATTTTATCAAAAGTTGCATTCAGTGGATTTGAAGTGTACAGTATATTTTGTGAGTGGACAAAATGTAATTTGTATCCCCTCTTATTTCAATGAGTGTTTAAAGTGATAGTTCACCAAAAATGAAAATTCTGTCATTATTTACTCTCCCTCTTGTTGTTTCAAACTTGTATGACTTTCTTTCTTCTGCAGAACACAACAGAAAATATTTTGAAGTTGATGTTAACCGAACAGAGACCGCACCCATTCACTTGCATTGGTTTTGTGTCCATACACTAGACGTGAATAGGTGCGGTGCTCTTTGGTTACCAACTTTATTTTCAAAATACTGTATCTTCTTTTGTGTTCTGCGGATGACAGAAAGTCATACTGGTTTGAAATGACAAAAGGATGAGTAGATGATGACAGAATTTTCATTTTTGGGTGAACTATCCCTTTAAGGAGATCCCGAGAAAACATTACTTCAGAAAGTTAGTTGTATTGATGTAGATTGTTTTGCCAAAAGCAGAATCAATGCCAAAGCAAGAAGTAGTAGTTAAAGGTAAAGTGTGTACATTTTATATTTGAATTTGTTTAATTTTATATTTAAAAAATCACCAACATGTATTTGTTTACAAATATTGCATTTTGCTATGTATTCTGTGTCCAAGACCAGTTCTTCCCTTAACAAACCACCAATATATAACAAATCATTTATGTTATTTATATTGCAATTATTTACATTAAAGAGTTCAGCTTTAATATTATAGCACCATTTTATCACATTTTTAAATAAAATATTATACAGTATACACCGTATAATCTATAATGGAATAGATATATATTGAAGTTTGTTAATTTGTCCAAATTTCTGCTTTGTCAATATAAATTCTAAAAATGTATTGTGAAAAAAAATCACAATAAAGCAAGCAAAATGAGAAATTGCTTCACTAGAGGTGACCACCCCCACAAAAAGCCCAGGTTATAATAAACCCAGTGTTGAAAGTCATTTGTGTAATTTATTGATCTATTAAAGAGAAGGTTTTCTTCATCTAGTCTTTTACGCAAAAAAAATATTAAATATTCATTTAATATGAAATATTAAAGAGATCTATCAATGTTATGTTTCAGTTTGCGGTAAATGGGAGAGGGGATGTATATTTTCAGACTGTGTGTGTGTTGGGGTGGGTGATGGGGTCTTTAGAAATCCGAAAATTAGCAAATATGCTGAATTTGGACATTCGTATTTAGTTACATATTTAGTTGCTCAGTTGTGGTGTCGATGGGTTACATTTAATATTAGAATAATGATGTATTTCTTTCCTAAGTTTGGTCTCTGTGCACCTATTAGTAAAATGTCAATAAAAAAACACCTGTTACTAAAAAATATGTCTCGTTTAAAAATAAAGTATCACCAATTTCACATAATATTGTTTCTTATGTAAATATTCAGATATTTATTCAGCAGTTTCATATGGATTTCATCAAACCCGCTCTCAAGTAAGGTCTTTGCACATACAGTCTGAAAATTTCGTATGTGTTTTTTTCATATTTGGCGCTCGTTTGTACGGTGTCTCTAAATTGTCAAAACGCCTCTCAATTGCTTGCTACGGATGCGAAAAATGCAGAAAATCGAACCCAGTCCGAATTTTTCTATGATGGACGCAAATATCGGAGGCAGTGTGTAAATGTGATTGACAACGTGAGGTTGTATTTCTTTTTAATGTGCGGAAATTTCAGACACATATTTTAGCCTGCGATTTTCATTCATGAAAACAAGTACAAAATCAAAACATGAAAAGGCAAAGAAAGGGGCAACATCAGTATATCTAACAGCAGCTGTTTCCGCCCACTTGGAATGAAACAAATGGCAATTAAAGACGTCCTCATTAAAACACAGTTTCTGTCAGCTAGATACAATTACATGGTAATATGAGGTTGCCCTGTTGTGTCTGTATTTACATTTCTACTGAACGGTGTTGGCCAACAACAATGCAACATAATTCTTCCGACACTCGATATCTATCGACTGCCCGAGATTTGCTTAGAACTGCAAATTTTGTGGAAATAAGAGTCAGTCTCTCTCAGTAACTTTCTCGCTCGCTCTAGAAGACCATTATTGACTTAAGATTTGAAAGCAATTTTTATTTCAGAGTCTGTGTGGCTGCACCAATACGTGTTAAATCAGGGGTTCTCAGCCTTTTTGACTCCAAGGCCCCCCACACTGTGTTCAACAATATTCAAAGGCCCCCCTCCCGCTCACAAAAACTCAACATTTCTACCCAATAAAATATTTCAGAGTTTGATATTAACAGGAAAAGTGCTTTTTCAATTTAAAAATGGACACATATTAGAACATATCTTGGTTTTTAGTTGTTCTAAAATGTATTTCAAAGCTCATTTTGTCTCATTTTATATCTTTAGTTATCCTGAGGCCCCTTTGTATGTCATCTGGGGCCTTCTTGTGGGCGACGGCCTCCCTGTTGAGAACCACTGTATTAAATCATCATTTGATCGCATAAGATACAACCCAAAGCTTTTTCAGCATCTGTATTAATAATGTGCATTCTTTTATTTTTTGTTTGCATCTGTGATTTAAGCTCAGATCTGATCTTTGATGAATGTTAATATTTGTCGGTGACATATTTACAGCATCGTAATTGCTGACAGTTAGCATCCGGCATGTAGCGAGTGGAAACGTGATGGAAGCGTTTATGGACTGCAGTTGTTTTCCACCCTTGGCTCTGTGCCCTCTCTCCATGAAACCTCCGCTCACCCAAACGCTTGATGAGCGGCCAGGCAGTTAGCTTGCGATCTTCCTGTCCAAGAGGCAGGATAGCAGATCAAACAAACATCCGTGCGGACAACCTGTGCTGTGAAGGCTAAAGCCCCACTCATGCATAAACGCAGTATGATTATCCAAGCTCGCGGGGATTTATGGTTTTATGGTGGGCACGAAGTTAAAGGGGTAGTTTACCCAGAAATAAAAATTGTCTTTCCGAACCTGCTTACTGTAATTTTTTTATTAAAAAATATTTTTTTGGGGGGGGTGTACTGCTCCTTTAAGAATTGTATTGAAAGGTATCTTGCACTTTTACTTCTTTCCGATAGTTCCTCCTGTCATCATAAAGTTCGAGGAACCCGAGAGATGGCACGACACATGTATGATCTTTACCGTCCGTGCGCACCCCTTGCCCACCCTGCGGTGGTTCTACAAGGGCGAGGAGATCAAGCAGACCGAATACATCCGCCCAGACATGGAGACTTATCAGGACAATCGGGAGGGATGCCTGATGTTTAAAAACCCCACCCACCACAACAATGGCAACTACACATTGGAGGCCAGCAACTTCTTGGGCGTGGCTGTCAAAACTGTATACGCCCACTTCCTGAAGCCACCTTTTGAGGGTATGTCGGCAAATTAAACTCAATCATACACTGAACGTTTCAAGTTCAACTTTAAACGAAAATCCAGTTAAACAGTTGTTTTCCACGTGTGCAAAAATAGTAAGGCTGCCAAGTTCTTGCACACGTTCTAAAAGTGCTTTTCTAAGATTAGAGCTGTTATACCGCATCACAGATTGTATCATGTGTTGAGAAACAGAGCAGACTGAATGTTGGTTAGAGGCTCTGAGTAACACCAGAGGTGAGAATCCATCAGGTTCATAGATAAATATAGGTGCACGCCCTCACTCCTAAAGTTCACATCTCTCGGCTGATGCTATAGCAGGTAAAAGTGTGTAAGCATGTTCTGTTGTAGATAGATAAACATAGTGGGATCCAAAAGCATGAAACGATACAGTTTTCATTTAAAAAATAAAGAATGTTTGGGATTTAAAAACAATGATCACAAAGAAGGTGTTAAGAAATTATAATAAAACAATTCAAATCAAATGTAAGAATCATGACAGAGTTCCTTTTTTTGTGAATTAATTCCTTCAGATTTCCTTGTTTTCATTGAAGCACAAGAGATGCTCTTTGGAACATTCTCAGATCATGCTGGCTTAACATGTATCATGAGGTTTTGCACAAACTTGTGGAGTCCATGCCAGCCCGAGTACATGCTGTCACTAAAAGGGCAAAGCATATATTTATGCCTATTCAATATGCACTACCGGTCAACAGTTTTTGAATACTAACTCACTGACTTATTCATATTTTTTCCACATTTTAGAAAAATAGTAAGCTCATCAAAACTGTTATGACATGGCTTGTTCTAATGGGATTGTCGCGCCGCATCCACTGTGGACAAAATTTTTAATTATAATGGGTTCTAATTCGTTCTATTGTCATTTGTCCGGTGTACTGTAGACACGGTGTTATAATTTAGCATCTTCAATGTAGTCACCTTTTTCCTAAAATTTGCAGAAATGTTCTCTTGCCATTTTCTCAAATAGATTCTTGAGGTTTTACCCAAAGATGCTTTTTAAACAATATTAAAGGATCTATTCTGTGCTTTTACTGACTGCTCTTTTTTCATTATTTAATCAAAGTCATCCATTTCAAAGTCATTTGTTATTAAATAAAATTGTGTTAGTTTATATGAAAAAAGTTTATATTTGCCCAAATGAAGTGTTTGGTTCCAAAATGAGATTTTTACTAAATCATGTTTTTTTTTTTTTTTTTTTTTTTTTTTTTTTTTGTTTTTTTTTTTTTTTTTTTTTTTGTTATTATGGTTTAAATCAAAACAAACCAGCTGCAGTTTGATTGATATTAATTGGAATGCACAATAAAAAATCATGATTTTTGAAACATTTTAAAAACGGAGTTATCTCATTTTGGAACCAAACTCTTCAAATATATTTCTGTCTATAAAACTAATTTCAGACATTTAAGCACACACCTTCAGATGAAAACATTTCACTGAAGTGTTCTAAAACTTTTGACCGTCAAATTTGGACTAATTCTTATATCTCAAAGTCTTGTTTTGAACACGATTGTAACAGAAATGCAGAAATGATCTTGACATATTCATATCTATAATTACATACCATTTTGTGTTTGTCATTTTTCCTCTCTCTAGACTACCCAGGTTATGGTAAGTTCCTCTTTTTAATCGTCTTGTGCATGCGTTTTTGTATATTACTCATTAGTTTTGTTTATCATAAAACATACAATTATTTAGAAAGAACTCATTTAGTGTAAACAAACAGCTAAACACAGTCCCTCCCCTCCCAAACAATTTTCTCGGCCTAATATGTTTTTGGCTTGCGACCACGGTGTCGTGTGTGCTGTTATTGGACCTGTTTTGTATTTTTTGCATATAGCGACCGATATCTGTCAGCATCGGACAAATCGGACCTTGGGTCACCAACCTTTTCTAGAGAAACTTAGACAATGAAGATCAAGGTTATTTTAAACAGCGCAGGCCTGTTAGCGAAATTTACCCAGTTAATCTGTTTTTATTTCAAACTTTGAGTCATGATTTGAGCCGCTGACCATACACTGATACCTCCTAATGTACTACGTTTAATAAAATTGACACTTGGGAACTGTACTGATGACAGATTGTTTCTGTCGGAGCTCTAAGTGAAGTTAGATGGTTTTGCTGGGGATGAGTGTGCCTGTGTGTGAACACGGCGTATAAATGAATGTCAAGGCCCGCCAGCCAGTCCTGGCTCGATACCTGTTCCCGGCTTAATAGAGAACAGCCAAATGAGAACAGCCTGAGGGTTGTGTTCAATACCACATGAATAACAGCTGAGCAATCTAGGATCCGACTCCTAATAGCAATAACCTTGCAAAAAAACAAGTCTAATCGAACAGTGTTTGACATATTTAGTGAATTATACCTAATGGTTCTCTTGAAACAGTTGTCCAGTGTGACCACACAATGCATTTCTCACCTTTAAAAGAGTGCATTGAACAAACCGGTCAAGTAATCGACGTTGATGAGATGAGAATAAAAGGTTGAGAAAGTATTGAACAAAGTGTACAAAAATGGTTCAAAACATCGTTTTTTTTTGTCCTAACACTGAGTTCTTGTTTGTCTTCTAGAGAGTCCGACACCAACCGCTATTCCAACCATGACACATCGGCCAGAAGAGGACACCTTTGGCGTGAGTGTTATTTATTGATCAATTTCTTTAGTTGAGAACACACATATAAAAGTATAAAACAATTTTGTGTACATGAGCATCTTGTTTTTAGGTGCACATGGTTGAAAAGACATTGAAAGCAAACCATTCCGTCTTTTTTCTCCCGCGTTACATCCTTGAAACTCCCGTCACCACTCCCTCATGGCCCGTGCATTTCGCAGCCTGTCCAAAAATGTACTTTGGTTTGTTTTGTGTTTTTTTGTGTCGCAATTAACTCGACAGAGATTATATTTTCATTTGAAGGTCTTAATGGAAACTCGGGCACAGGCACAAAGAGAGAGAGAGAGAAACCAGCCCTCGATTGTTTGGAGGCCCTAATTATTTGCTTCCGATAGCTTTATTTCATCCCTGTGACTGCTTTGATTTATTGTTTATTGTCTTTTTTTGTGTTTATCTATGTTGTATTCTTTGTTTTCCTATAAGGATGCGCTAGTGAGTATCATGGCTGTGAGGGCTGTTATCTCTCTCCTAAAACACCTAACTTGAATTATTATCTTTTGCTTCGTTTTTATTCGCCCCTTTCCTTTTTGTGCAATTTATTAAAGATACTGCAGCCATAGGCAAGTTACGACACCAATTACATAAACCCCTCATGATTACTGCATCAACATCAATACAAATCACATAAACAAGCCGGGACGCGGCGCGTGGCTTCGCTCTAATATTGCAGGTTTTTTTCCTGGCGAGACACACGCAAGATGAGACAGAAATATTTATTTGGCGTGTTTTATGTTGCTAGTCGTGACATTCCTGTGCTGGAGTTTTCTCGTAAAACCTATTAGAACGCATTTATTGGCAAAGATATATTATGTTATATTGAGGCTCTCATATGTGTGACTGTATTGCTGATTGGTGAGCTGTTTAAAAAGCGTTTGAGGCTTGTAGAATCATGTAAGGGCTGTGTTAGGGATGTCATAATGTCATACCACTGCTACTATGAATATTTCTGATGTGTATAGTATGTAGCACAGAATGCACAGATTTTCTGCATGCGTAGAATACCCCGATGAACAATATTAGCCAAAATATACTGTGTATGGCCCCCTCATACAGTTCAATCCATTTAAAGTGTAAAACAAACAATTAAATGGACAGTTGACCCCTAAATGAAAATTCTTTCATCATTTACTCACCTTCATGTCATTCCAAACCTGTATGACCTTCTTTCTTCCGCCCAACACAAAAGAATATATTTTAAAGTATGTTGCATTGTTAACCAAACAGCATCGTCCCTCATTGACTTCCAATCGTATGGACACATTGTGCGACATTACTCAAAATATCTATTTTTGTGTCACACAGAAGAAAGAGTTATATACAGGTTTTGCATTTACATTTACATTATGCATTTGGCAGATGCTTTTATCCAAAGCGACTTACATTGCATTATACTATACATTTGTTTCTGAGTATATCTACTCAGTCAGGCTTCAACTAAGTCAATAAATGATGAGAGGCAACTATCCCTTTAAATTTGATAAAATATCACTGTTGATCCGTTTTTAGAGATACAAATCTGAATGTTTTGCTTCTTCATTCAAACTGTTTCCTACCTCATGTTTCTCTAGGTGTCGATTGCAGTTGGCTTGGCTGGCTTCGCCTGTGTTCTCCTTGTCGTCATGTTTGTGCTAATCAACAAATATGGCAGACGCTCAAAGTTTGGCATGAAAGGTAAGCTAATGTAAACTCTTCAGCGGGAAACTTGACACATTGCCTTTATTAGTAAACTTGTAACATCAAATGACTACATTTTGTTTTTTTATTACACCACTAACAGTTTATAAGGCAAAAACATTTTTTTTCTTTTTACAGCAACTTTCAAATCAGATTCTTGGTTTCATTTTTATATCATTTACTTTTGTACTAGAGATCTGTCGTATTTGACATTTTAAATTGTTTTGGTTTTGCTTGTTTTTCAAAGTGTGTCATAAGCTACAAGCTAAAGTTGAAATGTTGAACTTGCAGGCTCTTAAAGGGACAGTTCCCCCAAAAATAAACATTCTGTCATCATTTCTTCACTCTCAAGTTGTTTCAAATCTGTATAAATTTCTTTGTTCTGATGAACACAGAGAAAGATATTTGGAAGAATGCATGTAACCAAACACTTCTTGGCCACCATTGACTAGCATAGTAGGAAAAATGACAATGGTGGTCAAAAGTGCACCAGAACTGTTTGCTTTACTACATTCGCCAAGATATCTTCTTTTGTGTCCAATGGAGCAAAGAAATTTATAAAGAAATTTTTCCTACTGTGGTAGTCAATGGTGGCCAACAAGCAAGGGTTACAAGTATTTTTCCAAATATCTTTCATCTTTCATTTTTGGGGGAACTGTCCCTTTAAACGTGGATAGAAAATTTACTTTTTTTTTCCATTTACATTTGTTTACATTTATTTATACATTTATTCAAGGTGTACAGTATGTGAGTTTCCCGAGAGTTGAACCCACAACCTTTTCCGTTGGACCAGGAACGCTAGTTTATGGTTTTTAATTGGGCGTAATGTTTGCCGATTTTGTGGCATAATGAGCTTGGTGGACTTTCAGTCACGCATTTGATGTCTATATAGGATTCATATGCCGTGTTGGACAGAGTTCCAAAGCCTATGCATTACTGGCAAACAGTTAGCTGATTTCATGGGCGTTGCCATGGAAACATGCTGTGATGAAGAATGCTCTGCTCAGTTATGCCTTCCTGATCTTTAGATGTATTTGGCAGGGTTTGTTTCATTGTTGTCTTCTCTCCTCCTAAAATCCACCAAAGCCTGGCTTGTTTGGCTACCCATAATGCATTTTGGCCGCTCTTTTGTAGAACCCTTTCAAAGCACGCACAAACACGGCGTTGGCTCGAAAAGCAGAACCCCTCCCTTGACACAACAGCCATTATGAAGACGAGTCAAGCAGACCTCATATAATTGCTTCGTGATGAACATTACATATGACACATTGGCTGGTGTGGAACCATGCAACACCAATTACACTACAACCAACACAAATGCTCGTGCATCAAAAGGATAATTAATGCGATGCTTTCCGTCCCTGGAGCCGCTTGCCATATTATTTTTGTTTCGTTCAACATCAACTGGAATCTAATCAGTAGCTCGCTCTGGTGGTAACAGTGTCAGATTACCCACAAGCCTCCACTGCGCAGCAGCCAGAGCTCTAAATGAATGCGTGCCATGTTGGCTGATTGTGTCCTGCCTTGGCACCGCGCCATGTTCATTGACTTTCTCCGTTTCGCTTTGGTTCCCACGGGGACGTTTCCTCTATTTTTCCATCTCCGTCTTTTTTTCTCTCTTGTTTTACAACCGCTACCCTGCTGCCAACCCCCCACCCTCTTCCGCTTGCTACCCTCTGCTCCTGTTGACAGAAACCGAGCGCTCTCCATCCTTATTGTAACAAAGCTAGTTAACAGAAGATAAAGCCAGTAATGTAAACGGAAGTAGATTTGAGGAAGATAGAAGAAGGGGTTGGCTTGAGATTGTTTCTAAAGGTGCCCGGGTCGCCCGTTCCTGGGCCCGTTGCACCCGATCTTCTGCATGCAACTGATCAAAGACAAAAAAGAATGAAGAAAAGAGCAAAGGTATCTTCAATTGAACTGCAAAACGTCACATTTATGAAACGTACATTGTGTTGAATGCTGGTATACTGTCAAATTTGATTTCTTGCCGTCTTGCCTCTATGACCTCAAGACCACAACCTTCTAGGCATGAAATGTCCCCTATTCAGCGATTTATTATTCCTTTGTTTGAAATCGAACAGTAGCCTTTTATGTCCGACCGTCTCGTCTGAGAGCCGTGAAAAAGCTGTTTGTGCTCCAGCATTGAGACTTTACATTATTCTCCTGGTCCTCGTCCAGAGCAATGAATGAGAGTTGTTCATATGAACTGAGGCGTAAATAAACTTAATCCACTCCTGTAGTGAGAAAAAGAGATTCAGTCCAGGGAAAGCGCAAAATCCTTCAGAAACGTGAGTGTCGTAGTGCTTGTAAATTAAACTGTTCAGGCAGATTTTGCGTTTCTCTTGGGTATGAGATCCCGAAATGATGTTTTTTGGTGTCGCATCACATGTGAGATTCATATCTTGAGAGATCTTGGCTTCGTGATCCATCTTTGTTTATCCGCAAATGCTACCGCAACCGGGTTTATTGGCTTTCGCCGGCTGGACCTGCAGGGTGTCCAAAGCTCCTGTCCTGATTCTTATTCCAGCTCGCATCGTACGCCCGAGTTTCTCCGAGGGCCCACAGTGAGATCCCATTATTACCATCTTAAATCTGACAGCAGGGCTCTCACACCAATGTAAAAAAAGCTTTTTTCTCTCTTCGAAGTTCTCACATCTGAGACAGAGTATGTGTGTGGGGGAGATTTGCAGTGCCTGCGTGTCAAAGTAGGAATTAATTTTTCTGGTTCAATAAAAGACGGCTATAGTTCCTGTCGCCCACCCTTTATTTATAAGGACGAGGAGCCCAAATGCTTTGACTCAAAGCGAATTGCTCATTAAAGATGATCTGAGGAACATCAATAGCACATTTCCTTGATTTACTTCTATCTGATTGATTTTTGAGCTTTTTGTAGCCGTTTGGTGTTTTTCTCATTGCGATGACATTTTCTTTGGCTTCCTCATAAACCAGTTGATAAAAGTGTGTTTTAAATGGATGCTACTGTGCTATCAAACATTCAAAACCTGTATATGACTCTTTCTTCTGTGGAAGATATTTTGGGAAATGTCTAAGTGGTCCATAAAATGGAAATCAATGTGGGACAGTGTTGTTTAGTTACCAACATTTTTTAAAAAATCTTCAAGATAGTAGACCTCAGAAAAAAGTAGTTGAGTTTATCGACCTCCAAAACCAATTTGAGCCAGCTCATGACTGTGAAGTATAAACCATCACAATCTGTTTTACCTTGATTTTCCAGGAGGGAGCCTAGTTTTTTCAGTCCTTTGGGATAACTCTTGAGCACTAATGAAAAATAGGACACCATCCACTAGACCTCAAAGGTTGTTTCTGGTTTCCTCATCTCTGTTGCTCTAGTGGAGATGTTGTGTGGTCACAGAACCCTGATTAAAACTTCTCCCACTGCGTCATGTTGTTGCATTCAACTGATTTATAAGCTCGATAGTCACTGTGTCCATAACGAAGAAGCTGGACATTGTTATTTCTCTCCTACAAGTGTCTTGGTCTTGATTTATTTCAGCGTTCAGGTGTAACAGGCTATAATTATTGTTCTTTTTGAGAAGCGTAATGAAGAGCAGATGAGGAATAAGGACCCTTGTGTGACCTCATTCGTTCTCATTGACAGGGATTGTAATCGGTGATCGATTGTAGATGCCTGAATTGCTGTGGATACAATCACACAAATGCCTCCACACACACACACACACGCACGCACACACACACACACACACACACGCACACACACACACGCACACACACACACACACACAGTGTAGCAATGCTTTCCTCGGTTCTCTGGTCTTGCTGCTTCACGAAAGTGATCTGATCACCAGGTGGAGTGTGCTGAGTTTGCTCTGCTGTGAAATCTGCTATATAAAGCATTTTTTGCTTCCGCTTTTGGAGCTGGGAATGACCCATTTTACTGTTGTACCGTCAACCAAATGTCTTCTTTTCTCTTCGCTTCTCTTCCTTTCTTTCTCCACCTTTCATTATTTTCTTTCTTTTTCTATCATTCTTTATCTCTCTCTTCTCCCTCTTTTTTCTTTCTTTCTTCCAACTATTCTTTCTTTCTCTATCCCCACATTCTTTCTTTCTTTCTTTCTTTCTCTATCCCCACATTATTTCTTTCTTTCTTTCTCTATCCCCACATTATTTCTTTCTTTCTTTCTTTCTTTCTTTCTTTCTTTCTTTCTTTCTTTCTTGCTTCCTTCTTTCTCTATCCCCACATTCTTTCTTTCTTTCTTTCTTTCTTTCTCTAGCCCCACATTCTTTCTTTCTTTCTTTCTTTCTTTCTTTCTTTCTTTCTTTCTTTCTTTCTTTCTTTCTTTCTTTCTTTCTTTCTTTCTTTCTTTCTTTCTTTCTTTCTTTCTTTCTTTCTTTCTTTCTTTCTTTCTTTCCTTCCTTTCCTTTCCTTTCCTTTCCTTTCCTTCCTTCTTTCCTTCCTTCCTTCCTTCTCTGTCCCCACATTCTTTCTTTCTTTCCTTCCTTCCTTCCTTCTTTCCTTAATTCCTTCTCTATCCCCACATTCTTTCTTTCTTTCTTGCTTGATTGCTTTCTTTCTTTCTTTAAATTTTTTTTTAAATTATGAAATAAGTGCACTAATAATTTTCTCTCACAGTCTTTACCTATCGCTCCCCCCTTCCTTCTGTCCTTTGTATTTTACAAGAACATACAGTATAAAAACCACAGGATTTATTTTCTTAAATGGAGGCCACAAGACTCATCTGTTTGTTATTATTCTTGGTGGGCTTGCAACCACATCCATATTTGAAGAGCTTCTATGTTTTTATCTGATGTAATGACTCCAACTGGCCGTGCTATTTCAGAGTTCAGCACCCTTCCCTTTAGGCAACTCAGAGATTCATCTGGTGATATAACATCTGAAGAAGAACCAGGGAAAAATAGAGGCTTTTAAACAAAAGGAACAGCACAACTGAACAAATGATTCTATTAAGCGGCCTCTGCTTGTCGTCCTTCAACAATGGATTCCTTGCCAAAAGGACAAATGGAATGAAATTCCTTTTTCTCCTCTTAGCACAGGCTTTGTATCTAAATAAAATCTCATTTTTTTTGCCCGGGACGCATTAGGTGAGGCTTTGCTTTGAACCAGAACAGCATAATAACATTACAGCATCGTGTAATTGTATGGAAAATAAATACTGTATTTGGGGTACTGATGTGATCTTTGTAAATAGATTCAGATTTAGTTTCAGCTTTGAAACTTTTTGTAAGACCTTAGAATTAAAGTTAAAATGTTATGACGCAAAAGGAAAAACAATTATAAGTAAATAATGATGTGACACTGACTATGCGGTTTCTTTTTGTATAGAAGGTCACATTTGAATTTGCCCTCTAATGCTGAAATTCCACGAATAATAATAATAATTCATTATACTTATATAGCGCTTTTCTGGGTACTCAAAGCGCTTTACATCGAAGAATGATAGAATGATAATATCATTTAGGTGTTCAGCTTTAATATGTGCATTATTTGACTTCATATGATATTTCTATACATTACTACATTGATATATTTCATTAAAACGCAACTTCTAATCCACCCGCAGCTCCGGACATTTCCGCGCCGACTGATTCTCGCTCTCTCCACAGTTGATGGCCTCAGCCGCACCGTCATTTGTCACTGTCCATTTTTCCGCGGCGTCTGCCTCTACCTCCCCTGACCCCCGCCGCGTGAGAGCAGGCACCTGCGCTCCGGGAACCAGGCTCCGCGTGTCAACCGGCAAACGGGAGCTGCCAGAGCGGAGGCGGGGCCTGACAGGCGGCGTATTAAACTCTGACATTCACACTGAGACTCTTTTCCGTTCTCTCGCTGACTAACTAACCGCTTCCAGGCCTGAGCTCCTCCACCTTGTCTACTTCTGTGGACTTCAGGTTTCCCTGCGCTGCCACATTCAGTTCACCTCACTTGCACCCGTGCAGTCTCTCCCCTTTCCCCACGTCCACCTTCTAGCACGTCTGTCGCATGGGTCTTTTCTTCTTGCGCTATTGCCTGTGTAGAGCCGAAGGGTGTTTAGTACACGCAAGTGAATGGAAATGCATCACTCCTGACTGGCTCTTAGCCCAAACCATAGCGTTGGAGTCCTGCACAATTGAAATCAATTCCATCAGTATGTTTTTGAAGTTGTCCTTATAAGTTAGTCTGTTAAAGATTTTAAGTTACTCTGGGCCAGGAATTCAAAGAACATAGTTCAAGAAGATAACCAAGATTAATATTATGTGTATGTAAAGGCATTAATATTGCTTTGGCAGTTACTTAAAGGGATAGTTCACTCAAAAACAAAAAGTCTGTCATTGTTTATTAATCTTCATGTTATTCAAAAACTGCAAACGACTCTTTATTTTGTGAAACACAAAAGAAGATATTTTGAGAAATGTCTCAGTGGTTTTGTGTTCATGCAATGGAAGTCAATGGGGGACAGTGTAGTTTGGTTACCAACATTCTTCAAAATATCTTCTTTTGTATTCTGCAGAGATACAGATTTGGATTGACATGAGGGTGAGTAAACGATGAAAGGATTTGATTGGCATTTTTGTCATTAAAATGCAAGCGTAAAAGTTAAAAATAATGACAAAATTGTAAAAGAAAGGGTTGGATGGATATATAGATGGATAGATGAGAAATACTGCATACAGATCAGCTCTTCTCAGTTGTATGTACTGTTTCTCCATGTGGAGGGTGCACTTGGAGAACATGGCGCTCTTTTCCATCGCCCGCAGGTCTGCTTCCCATCTGCCATCATTTCTTCCCTCTAAAACAAAATAGGAGGCCCTCAAAGCCTTTTATTTATTTATTGTGTTGCAGTTAAAGATTGATGAGTACAATCTGGCTCTCTTCCACTGTCACCGTCCTAGAAATAGAACAAAGTGATGAAGGGGCAGAGCCTTCATAATTGCCGCAGTATCAAACACAGGACCCCAATGAAAAGAAGGCCAACAAAGGAGAGTGCTGGGACACTTCGGGCAAGATACTCAATCTGAGCTTCTGCCAGCTACGTACTGGGACCATATTGGCACGACATACGCGGGGCTCGACTGCTCCACAACTCCATACACCAAAAGAATCACGTGTGAACTTTGATAGACCGGGGGATGTACTGTGAGGAATTGAAGGACGGGGCGAGTCAGCAAGTAGACGTAACTTAAGTCGTATAACTTAAAGGTAAAATGACTGAAACTAACAGGATTTAACATTCATTTACTATTCTCCCTGTTAGTCTAGTAGACAGTTGAACTCTTTATAGAGTTGCATTGATTTGAATTCCAAATGAATTTAACTCGAATCCAAGAGAAAGAGTTATGTTTCGAAAAGGCATGACCGAAGGCGTGCTCGAGATTTGTGGTACATTGCCAGGGTTCGAACGGCCACGCGTTTCACATGAATATATGGGGCAGAAAAACAGTTCTGCTGGCTTCCCCAAGGAAAGCGGTCTTCGGCAAACGTTCATTAGCATTTTAATTGGATGCTTAAAGATATACATAATTATGAGTTCCCTCGCAGTAAAGTGAATGTTTAAGTAATGTCTCGTAGCGTTAAACAGATGTATACCCGCTTGTACTCCGGCGATCGGTGCTCACTGATGCTATGTAAAGGTGGAGCTGAGTCAGGAGGAGGTATTTGGGACAGATGAGGGATCTTGGACATTCAGCAGTTTTTGTGCAAATACTTAGTGGGCCGAGCGGTTGAAATGCTTTTGTCATAATGTGTTAGAGATTTCTCTCCTGCTTTTATGTTGATGAGAATCAATCAGGATTTTACTTGCTGTGTTTACTAGATTATTTATATGTAAGAATAGAAAGTGTTACCCTCAATCTATAAATAGAGCTGCATCTGTGACACGAGAGCCATGAATCTTTTAGACACAACAATGACAGACAAAAAAATCGCTCTGTTGACTTCTGGTCCCACGCTCAAGAGGAACGAGTCTAAGATAGCTTTGAAGTGACAGTCCCAGGCCGGAGAGATTTCTTCTCATGTGGAGAGCTCTGATGGCAAGCTTTGTTCAACCACAGCTTCAGAAAGCTTCACTCGAGAATCCTAGAAGAATCCACAAGCTTTCAATGCAGGAGTTTAATTGGCGAGCGAGTCTGGCTAATGTCTGAGGGGGCGGAGCTTTCCTCATAAGGCAGCTCAATGGCTGCTTTGATGGCGTGTTTACACCAGTTCTCAGAAGACCGCTCGGTTTCCTGATTCACAGCCGTCCAGTGGGGCACATGGCGAATTGAGAAGAAATGTGTGATGAAGCTAAATACTCTACATTCAAAGAAATGTCTGCTTGTTGGATTGGTTTCTAAGATTTTTGGGGGACTTTTTGGAGAAAATTTTATTTTTGGAGAAAATTTTATTGCATGCGTAATGAAAGGGTTTGAAAGTTTTGTCATTTGTGATATTCAGGAGGCAAAACAAATGCTACTTTTTCACTCTTGCTTCAGGCAAAATCTACGGAAACAGCCTGGAGCATTGAATTGTGAGATTAACATGAGATATGTCAGAATTTACAGTAACACAGTTTCCTAAAGTGGCTTTTTCTCTAAATATTGAAGGTGGAATAAAACATTAATCTGGCAATAATTGGCTAATCCAAATTTATTAAATTCGCTAGTTGCAAAAGATGGCGCCGGTGAGCTTTTGGGACGCCAGAGTCGGCAGAGTAATTTCCAGACAAATAACAATGTATGGGAAAAGGAGGGTTTTCGGCTGGCAAATATGAGTGTTCTTTAAGATGAAAAAGAGCAACACGCCCATTGAGAAAAGAAGATAAGAAGTTTAAAAAATGATGCAGTTATAACTTGCTGTACTTTACACAGTGAAAATGTAATTTTACAGAATCTTGCTGTTTTTTTTTACATCATTTCCACGTATTTTTGAAATGCAGAAAATAACCTGTGTGTTATAAAGAAATTATGTGTTAGTTATGCTATGGTTAGAACTTCATAACAGCAGATTTTAACAGAACCCATCGCCCATCGGAGCTCTCGGTTTTCATTAGGCTATTTCAGCCGCAGTGTTTTTATCAGCTTGCATAGATGCCCGTAGGTCAGTTCTCCAGCGACGGGTGAGCTCGCTAGACCGCTGTTCTCATTGGACGGGGCCTCTGGATGGCTCTCTCCCCGGGGCCCCTCACAAATGAGAACTCCGGCTTCTTAATGTTTCATGGGGGCTCTTTCAATTTTTAAATAGCGGGGAATAATTGTTGTGTAATCACAAGTCATTTTCCTTAATTATTCATTTGTGAAGATCAGGAGAGGCACAGGAAGGCGAGAAAAAGATGGAGGGCGTGAAAAAGGAGAGCAGTTTCATTTTGATGGATAAGGATAAATGAATCCACTGAGAGCCACTTCCTTTGGTCCACCCTCAGTTCACGGCTCTGCCTTTAATGGCGGCCCGCCAGCCAGGGGACATTAACTCTTATTTTGCTGCATTTTTAAACCCGGCCAAGAATTATGGACTTTTCCGTTATTGGATTTCCCATTAAAGGCCGACTCTGCAGGTTGTCAATGAAAAAGGATACATTCCCAGTCTTTACGGGACACTAAGCTATCTCTGGGGTAGAAGTACTGACTCCGGTAGAGTGTGCCTGATGTTTACTAATTGGGTCTTAAACTGAGGTTGGGTTCTGTTTCTGTAAGTAGAGTAGAGTAGAGCAAATGGCTTTTTTGACACTTTAATATGCATCATTACAATGTGGGTCTAAAACTGTGAAAAGGCTGGGTTAATTGTTTCAACCCGTGGTTGGGTAAGTTATGAACAAACCCAACCATTGGTTTGAATGAACCCACACTGTAAAAAATCAAAAGCTGCCTTAAACTTTTTAATTAAATCTAATTGACTTGAATGCTAATTATATTATACTGACTTCTAGTTGCATTTTGTATAATTTATTAAATTAAATTACTGTAATTGGTTAAATTGGTTAAATATTCCGATAAATACATGTGTTAACATGACATATTATATACATTATATTTTACAGTGTAGAAAACAACCCAGCATTTTGGGTTAAACCCAACGGATGGGTTTGGCCATTTTTTCACTCACCATGTTTTATTCTGTGTAAGTTGTTGTGGTGTTGACCCTCTTGGCATGCACATCAACCTGTTTTCTTACAATCTACCTGTAGTATTTCCAGAGATGATTATTTTCCTTTTCTTTCTGTGAATTTTAACTGTGTATTTTTATATTCATCCCCTATCGTTTTTTTTCCTTTTTAGGAAATATTAACAGCATTATTTGTATATTGTAGATCTTAATTTAAAAGTGTCTCCTCACATTCACAGTCAATACCCAGAAGATGACTAATGATAGTGTAATATAGACTATTATGTGGGCAACGTTAGCTGGTGCTGGAACCGATTCCCAGTCATGGCGTCGGCCCATCCTAGCGCTTCTCAATGTGAGCAGGTTCTGGTCCAAGCTAGAACTGTGTGTGAAAACACCTGGGTTCGCTTTCTTTCTCTTCCCGTCTCTCTAATGGGCAGCCCGGCACACATTTGAAGGACCTAGCCTCTCGTCAGCAATTAGACACCTGTGTAGTTGTGCACAGGCATGCAAAGAATGTGCACAATTTGCAGACGTACCATTTAGCTTGTTCAACACAGCATCCTTTGCATGGTGCGTTTCACCGCTACGGAACAGGTCGCACATGTTTTGTCCATTGGGTATTAGAGTAGCTCAACTTGCCTTGAATGTCCTTACTAATTTGTACGTGCTAACGTCAACCACAACGTCTTGAATACGGCTGCCAAAATCACACCTGATCTCATATGCTACAACGGGAAGGGTTACAGATTAATCTTGTTGCAGTTAATTGAAATGCTTTGCATTTTAGATGTGGAATTTGAGACCTCCTAAGTGCTTCTTCATGGTCCACTGGCGGACTGCGGTGTAGCGGTTTCTTCTCGCTCTGTTGTACGACCATTAAATGTGTAATGCTGTGGGGACGAAGTGGATAATACTTTAACTAAAAGCTGTTTAATTTAAAATCTCAGGAATGGAGTTTTTCACTTTTGGCCTTTGTTGCTTTTATTGGATTGTGTTGCTGTTTACCTTGTCATTTGGACTAACTAGCAAACACATTGACTATTCTGTTATTTTAAAGATTCTGTTAGGCTGACATTAAAGGCAATAATCTACCACTCAGATTGTCTTAGCAACCACATAACACCCTGGCAACCATCCAAAACACCCTAGCTATTCTTGTTCAGACAGTCCTGTGTGCACTTATTTAGAAAGTGTCTTTTTTCCAGAAATGTACATTTTGGCAGGCGTACGCGGTGGACACATTATTCGGTCGTGGAGTTGACCTTGATTGCCGCTGATCGTTTTATACAGTATTAACTAAAACGAGAGAAAAATTAATTTGCATTTAATGACAGTGTTGCCTTCTGCGTGCTTGCTGTCTGCCATATGTTTAGAGCTCATCCAGTGGGTCCCTAGAAATCATCTTGATCATTTTGCTTAGAGATGACCTAGGTTTTTTCAAATTGTAACAGGGTTGAATAACTTTAGGCTTCTAAATGCTTTCCTGAACTCGACATCCATATATCTACTGCAAGTTTGAATTCGTCCCACGGTAATTCTGTCAGTTTTCTCTCTTCAGATTTTACTGTAGGTGATAGGGCTACGGGCATCTCTCTCCAGGTGACAGAAATTTGCCGGGCATCAGTTTTCAAGAGTGGCGGGTGGAATTATGTGTGTGAAAGATTCTCGCATTGATTTTGGAACAGTCAAAGTTGGAAGGTCGCTAGTCATCTTCGACGTGACGAACAATATCTGTCCTCCTGTCTTCACTGAATGAGTTAGGGACCTCGGGCATCTGGACTGCAGCAATGAAAGCGTAGAAGACAACTTTGGATTGGTGACGTTAACCCACACACACAGTTTGGCAGACGGGTTCCTTCAAACAGAGAAGCTATTAGTTTAACTCATTTTCTCAAAAGGTGATGCAGTTGCTGTTGTTTGTTTTATCTTGATGCTTATTAGTAGCGGAACCACTATTGTTTAAGAAGTGATTGTTTTGTATTTCACCTTTAATGTAACTAGCTTAATATCTCTAAACAAATGTGTTAAAATTAGCTTAGCTATATTTTTGAATACACCGCCCAAGACACAAAACAACATTTACCGAGTTAATCACCTCAAGTTTTGCGAGGCAGATCAATAACTTTCAAATAGCCTTGTTCATACTCTTAGTCTAATAAAATCCAGGCGAAATGATTCCCCACTCCATCTCCCTAGGCTATTTACCTACTTACTGAGGGAATACGTCTTGTCTAATTCCTGTCTTAACTCTCCAGTGGTATCAGAAGCAGCAGACGGGCAAAACAAGCCCATCATTCTTTCAGGCAATCACATCCTATAAATAAATGGGCGGCAATTAGAATGAGGAATGTGTGTGTGCGCAGCGTTCCCCGCTTCCCTCTGAGACCCCTGTCACTTTGTGGTCTACTTTCAACGTCATGGTTCTTTAAAGCCGCACACTTGGCTGTGAAACCTGAAGGTTTGAGATGAAACTTTCTATTTTTTAAAGCAGCTAGGGGTAACCAAACAACGGATGTTCCCATTGACTTTCATTGGTTTTGTGTTCGCACAATAGAAGCGAATTGGTACCGCCGTTGTTCGGTTACCGACATTCTTCAAAATATCTTCTTTTGTGTTCTGCAGGAGAAAGGTTTGAAAGAATTAATCAAATCAAATTATTTTCATTTTTGGGTGAACTATCCCTTCACGATTATTTGTGAAGAAGTAACACAGCTTTAAGAAAGATAATTGCCTGTCAATCATGTTTTCTTTATAATGAGGTCATTTTAAATGAGGATTTGAGATGGTTGGTGCGGGGATCAGGTGTGTGAGCATGTAAATACACATGGATCAGTAGAGAACACGTCGAGGTTTATCAGTGTTATCAGCCTGTTGTTTGTAAACAGCTAGACCTTTCAGTCGACCCTGCCCATCAAAAACTCACAAACAGCCAGATTTCAGACTCGCCGCGTTTGGAACGATTTCAGCTCGCGCGATGCACATCGATTTTCTCTCATGAATCATGCAAACACGGTCTTGGTAAATAATAATTAGGACATGGAGACAGCTCTGACATGCAAATTGAGGGCAAATTAAACAAACATTTCATTTCTCGGTTAACTTGCGTCTGTTTAACAAATCCGCATGTTGTGGAAGAGCTCATCATCTGGAAACCATTGCAATATGTTTGTGAGGAAACATCTAAAGAACTTTAAAGGAAAAGATCACCCAAAAATGAAAATTCTGTCATCGTTTACTTACCCTCTTGTTAGACCTGTCTGACGTTCTTTCTTCTGCAGAACACAAAAGATATTTTAAAGAATGTTGGTAACCAAACAACGGCGGTACCCATTGACTTGCATTGGTTTGTGTCCAAACAACAGAAGTAAATGGGTACAGAATTTTCATTTTGGGTTAACTTTCCCTTTAAAAAGAGTAAATAAACATATTATGCAGTCCACATTCATTCAATTAGCAGTGTATTACAAGGTTTAGATTTGATCAGTTTGTATGTTTGGTGGAAGTTGAACCCACAATGTTTCTACACCACAAATTGAGCATTAGACTACAAGTAAAAATGCAGAAAGCCACCCACTGGTGAAAATGCTTCCCCCTCACTCCGTCAGGGACAGATCGTGTCGATTTTGAAGCATTGAGCTTCATAATTGGCTTCAATTGTGCAAGTCATTTACAAATTCAAGGAACCTTGATGAGCAAATGTTGCCAATTAGCTCGGGATGCAAATGAGCCTTGACAAGTGGAGGAAGCACATCCTGTTTTCCTTTGTGCGGGGAAAGAAACGCTCTCCTGTGGGTGTTCGAGGGTGAGATGTTTGAAGGACTCATTTTCAAAAGAGCCCTCCACTCTCCCCTTCTCAAGAGAGGAGGATGCTGAACGTTAAGGAAAAGATGGAGCAAAATGGATGCACCTCACCTCGTCCTGTTAACATCTAGAAGACAGGCGTGGAGGAAATCAGATTAGGGCTGTATCTGTGAAACATCAAAGTAACGCTTCAAACCGAAGTGTGAAATGAAAGCTGAAAATTTGGTGTTGTAGTGTTTAAAGAGATGTGTTGTTTTTCTGTCAGCGCTTAACCTCGGAAACAACGTCAGGCTGAACGTTTGAGAAAGAAGTAATAAGAAGTATAGTTAGGAGAGAGGGCGATGAAGTGACAAGAAAGACGTGGGCATGATGGTTGAGGCAGAGGTGTGTTTCTGAACACGAGGGCCCGGCGGAGGCTCTTACGTGTGTTGTTTTACACATAAACACGCCGCTGACAGTCAGAGGAACGGCAGCGTTTGAGAGCCTGAGGATGAAAACAGAAATATAGGCAGTAATTAGCATTGAGACTCGGGACCTTCATTTTTCTCTTTTTCTCTCTTCTGTGCTCTCTTCTCATTCTCGCAAAAGCAAGTCTGGGTCGTAGAAAAAAATGTTTTGCGTAAATAATATGAAGCATAAATTACATGAAGTACAAATGTCTCATTGTAAAAAATAAAAGTGATAAAGGCAAAAACTACCACATGTGAATACTTTACAATTGAAATGTAATCATTATTTATTAGGTGTTAAATGTGTTCAGGCCTTAAGGAAATAAACCATGGTTTTACTACAGTAACCATAATTGAATTCTTGTATTTCATCTATCCGAAACCTCAGATGTTCAAATTCGCTTGTTTTTTAGGAAATGGGAAAAACACTGTACTTTTTAAATGATTAAATACTGTTGCTAAAGTTGACAAGCACTTTTGAATACTTTTTGTTGGTTAGATCTTTGCAAAACCCAGTGACAAACATAAAGGGTAACTAGTAATATTGAGCAAAAAATCACGAAAAGGACGGAAGCGATTTGTAGTAAACCCACACATAACTACAAATTTACCATCGTCTCCCTATAGTGACTAGTGTTTAACTATGAAATTTGTGTAACTTTGGTGACACAAATAGCCTTCATCAATCCGACCAACAAAACATGCTACACTTTAGGAGTTGTCCTAAAATATTTTTTCCTAATTTTTGTTTGGATGAAAACAGTCTTTTCCCAGCACAATATGAAGAGACACGAATAAGTTGTCTATTTTTATTTCCCAGATAAAGTGTAAAAAGATCTGTGGTACTATCAAAGCACTTCACCTTAAATAACCCAGACTTGTTCCTGACAGGTTTTGTGAGACTTTTCCCTCAATTTATCTCCTTGTCTCTCTCTATCACTGTCAACATCTGTATCCTTCACTCCCTCATTCTCTTCTTCTGTGATGGGTCGAGTAGTCGGTGAAGTCGGTGTAAATGAGGCTTGGGTTTACAACATGAGCTTTCATTAGGACTTTGAAGTGGCGTCTGTGAGAAGAGCGTATTCTTCTGACGTAAAGCTGGGCAATGTGATGGTATATTGTGTGATTGTAGGAATGCGTTTACAGTAAAGATTTAGCAAATTTGTTTGTTTGGCAGCAGCTGCTTATAGACTTATCATTGGTTAATGAAATGCCATTTTTTGACTGTAGTTGTAAGAAAATTGTTATTATTATTATGGCCTCTGCTTGGCATGCTTGACATCATCCAGACCATTGGACAAATCACTCTCAATACGCTCTTGTGTCATATCGATTGTAATGATGTTAATTCAGTCTAAAGCCGATTCTTAACAGCAATTTTATTTCAATCTAATTCTTACTTTAATGTAATCTAATTCTGTCATTTTTAGATGGAACCCGAGCTGTCATGTGGATCTTTGGTGCTTTTGTGTGACTCTGCAGTTGTCAGAATGTGTGTTTGGACTGGAGGACGTGTATAATGGTGTTGTGGCTGAAGTTACAGTGGCTGGCGCTGGACAATTGTTATTGTGTGGGCAGGAGGATTTTATCACCTCCACCCGAACAAAGATGTAAATAAAGAGAGAGAGAGACAGGGAGCGATAAAGAGACATACCAAGAATGTGTTCTGCTAATCTTTATCTTATCAACAGCAGAGATTGGGTTCATTAATGGAAATATTTCAGGCAAGGTTAGGCCATCGAAAGTAAAAAAAAAAAAAACGTGAACCCTGGAATACTTTTCCTTTTCTCCAAATTGTTATCTTTTTTTGCTTTTAGTTTGACTATGTTAGCCTTAAAGGGATATTTCAGCCAAAAATTAAAACTCTGTAATCATTTACTCACCCTCAAGTTGTAGTAAACCTGAATGACAAGAATTTGGAGGAATGTTTGTAATCTGACAGTTCTGGGGCACTATTGACTACTAACCCGCCAGATCCCTACGCTCTGCAAACGAAGTACGTCTTGTGGTGCCATCCCAAAAAGGTAAAAAATCGCTCTCACGAACCTTCTCTGGATCGGTTCCACATTTGTGGAATGATCTGCCTCCTGCTACAAGATCAGCAGATTCTGTGGCCATCTTTAAGAATCGGCTGAAAACACATCTCTTCCGTCAGCACCTGACCGATCATTTCTGACTTCTATATCTTTTCTACTCTTTCTATATAAAAAAATTAAACAAATCTTAAAAAACTTAGCTCTGTACACTGTAGTAGGCTTTGTGAGACATGTTTTATTGCACTTATGTTTTTTGTTGTCCTAATGCTGACCCAATTGCTTCCATTGTTTACCCAACTTGTAAATCGCTTTGGATAAAAGCGTCTGCTAAATGAATAAATGTAAATGTACTATAATACGAAAACATTTACTATGGTAGTCAATGGTGCCCCAGAACTGTGTAGTTTTTCACATTCTATAAAATATCTTCTTTTGTGTACAACAGAACAAAGAAATTTATACAGGTTTGAAACAACTTGGGGTGAGTAAACGATGACAGAATTTCATTTTAGGGTGAACTATTCCTTTAAGGATATCTATAAGCTAGTATGCTCCAAAACATTTACAAAATTCACGTTTTGAAGTTTAAAACTTTAAGTCCGTCAGTTCTGCCAATATAGATGATTTTTATGACATCATTCTGCACTTCTCATCAGCTTCTAGGTTGTGAGGTAAACTAAACACTACTGGCTATTTTAAAAGGGGGAGGAGCTGTTTTAGTGGAAATGACATCACACATCGAAAAAATAGCTTACAGTTGCAGATCACTTTGTTTTACTGATGTGTCTGTTAAATACTGCAGAAATCAAAATGATGAAAGCAGAAAAGCTTTGTTTGGATCTAGCGCATTTCTTCTGTCAATCTCTGTAGTGCCCCGGGCCCTGGAGAATTAATCAGCTTTATGCATTCGTTAGCAAATAACAAGCCGCTGTTTTGGCTGCCTTTGATCTCAGCTGTTGGATAATAAATGTTAACTGTCAATTTAACAAAACAGCAAAACACAATTTTGCTTCCAAAATGTATTTAGAAAACAGTTTGTATATGTGGAATACAAAGAAAGAACCATTACGATTATGGTGCAATTCAGGTTTTGGCAGCATGCAGAAGAATAAGATGCTCGAGAAACATTTGTGCTTTTACCCAGTTTTGTCAGCCATTTCAGCGTTTTATTTCACAGAAACATCTTAAAATGGAGGAAAACGCTCTCAACCTTTTGTGCATTTCTGAATAGGTAAAAAAAAAAGATTTAAAAGAAAAGCGAAGATTTGCTTACAGAGAGCGAGTTCAATAGATCTCTTTATCTTCTGACCACACTTCTAGGAATAGATATATATATTTGTGCGTACGTTGCTCTTTGTAAAGTCTGGATATTTCCCTTCCTCGGTTCAAACGTCTCTTTAGATATTGGTGTGTGAGTCATGCTGTGAATTATGGAGGGAAGTACTGAAAAAAGTAGTGTTGATGTGATTTATTAAGAGCAATGGATGCCACTTTCGTGGGCAACTATCACATTTTATTCCATTGGAATAATTGATCCAAATCTAAATTATGCCATTATTTATTTGCTACTTATATCTTTCCAAACTTGTACAACTTGCTTCTTCATCTGATTTTAAATCTCACTCATTTCATTCATAGCATGTTGATTTTCATTTTTGTTCCTCATAGAAAGCAATTGAATAGTTTAATTCTAGGAGCTTGACAGCACCTGGTCACTCTTTGCGCATCTCTCATGTTTATTTTCCATGTTGGAAAATATGTACAGGTTTGGAACACGAGGGTGAGTAAATAATTCAAGAATTTTCCTTCTGGGTAAACACCAACTTCACTTTTTTTTAGAAAAGTAATATTTCCTTTTCGTTCATTTACATCATCAGCACCGCTCAATATTCTTCATCTGTGAGCACCTAACGTTGCGTACAGAGCATTACAAGTTGCAGTGGTGGACAGTAACGAAGTAAATTTGCCTGAGTACTGTACTTAAGTACACTTTTTGAGTATCTGTACTTTACTTGAGTATTATTTTTTCTGAGTACTTGTACTTTAACTTCACTACATTTGAAAGACAAATATCATACTTTTTACTCCACTACATTTATAAAAAGGTCCAAAAGTAGAAAATGGTTTCTATGCAGCGGGTTTTCCTGTGTGCGCAATTTATCTGGCTTGCGATCTTCCAGGACCTTTTACTGTTGCCAAGTATTTCAGTTTTTCTAAGCTCGCGTTTTTCCGGCAAGCTTTGCATGGCCATTTGGCAGATTGTTTTAACGCAAATCTGGCAACTCTGGGATCTTCCCCGCTAAACTAATGTAAACGTACGCGCTGCTACACCATTGATAGCGCTCTAAAAAGGCAAATAGAACAATAAAAGACGAAAAAGGCACATGTTAAAGTGTGGTGTAATCATCTGTGGGTTACGATCAGTCAAAGATCGTAGAAACATTGTCATGAAAATGATCGGCATAACGGCTAAACGGTAAATAAGCATCACATACACCTTGAGCTACACGTGCGTGTTAACTTCTGATCTGCTGCTATATCATTTAAAGCGATTTGGAAAATGAATGATGTTTTTACTGAAGTAACTATAGTTGAAGTATTCCTGTTGAAATAAAAACAATAGAACCCTGCCCAAAATACAACATAAAATGTAATGGATTTAATGGTTATAATGGGAATTGTACTATGGATACTTGTTGTCTACTTGTATGTGATGGATTCTATTGATGGGATGGTAAATCCTATTGGAATAAAACCCAAAACACACTACAAAGAGGAATTTAATTTAAAAATCTCATTCTAATTAAAAAATTCATTGTTTTTTTTCAGCAGGGATGGTATTTGCATTAAAACCACAGTATCCACAAATTTACCATTTTCTAAATATAGGAACCATACTCCAATTAATAATCTTTAGTAAAACCACAGCAACTAAACATACCATAGTTTCATTATATTCATTATTATACTAGCTATAGTTTATGTTTGTAGTTAAATTATGGTAATAAGTCCAACAAACACATGGCTTCTACACTTTACTATTTACAAGAACCTTACTACTTACTGGTAAATTGCTGCTAAAACTGGTAAAGGGAATATACAAAATAAAAGAACACTGCTCATAAATACATATAGGCCTAGGGGGCTAATGAGGATAATTAGGCTAAATGATCATACAGGATTATATCTAAACTAAACATATGTGTGCTAAACATATAAAGCTCTTAAAGGAGTTGCTCACTGCAAAATTTGCCCCCATTGACTTTCCATAGTAGGAATAAAAACTACTATGGAAAGTCAATGGGGGCAAATTTTGAAGTGAACTACTCCTTTAATACAACTGATACTGTGAGCTACTCTGTGTATTCAGTAGGTTGCTTCAGAGGCATAAGGTATACGACAATAAAACAATGCGCAACTGACATAAAGGAAATTTACTTTTAATACTTGAGTACTTTTAAAAGCACGTACTTCTGTACTTTTACTTAAGTAAGAATCTGTCTTTACAACTTTTACTTGTAGTGGAGTAATATTTGACCAGTAGTATCTGTACTTTCACTCAAGTAAGGAAGTTGTGTACTTCGTCCACCTCTGACAAGTTGTAGTTTTTGCTGCGTGTGATGCTTTGTGATGAGTTGTGAGTGGAAATCAATTACATACCACGCCAACCGACCACAGCGTTGAACCTTGTGTCTCTCTTTCTCTCACATGGTGGAAGTCTTCCTGTTCTCATCATGAGCCTTTAGCCCAGCCGCAGACTTTTTACTGTCTCACATCTGCACACACGCTTATACAGACGCACGCGCTCTCACTGCGGGATATCGATCCATTCGCTCTCTGTAATTGCCTCTTTGCTTTGCAGTGCAGCCGTTTGCATGTCACTCTCCAGATGTGACACATAAAACATCTGGGGCAGAAAGGATTCTGGTTAAACAGAACAGTGGTTAAAAAAAAGCATTTTTAAAGGGCCATTGATTACGGAGGACAAGTTTCCCGCGAGATAAGAAGAAAAAGGCCGCAATTGCGTCTTAATTTGAATTTTACATCAGCAGCTTGACATCAAAAACGATCCTATTTGTTTTCTTAATGTGCATCGAGTCCTAGTCTTATTGTGCACGGAACGGAAAAAAATGTTTGCGCTCGAATCAAAGTGCCTCTTCTAAAATGTCTTTGTTTCAGGTTGTCACTATAGACTGTATAAAACATGGACATAGTGTCCGTGACGTCACCCGTCCGCTTTTTTGAAGCCTAAAGTGGGAGAAGCCGGCCGTCGCCATCTTAGCAGTGCGTCGCCGCCCGTCACTCCCGAATAGTTGAAAATGGGCAATGTGGCGGGACGTGGTTGGAGCTGAGGACCCTGGTTGCGGAAACCACAATGATATTTTTTGTCCTCTAGGATCAGGACATCCTGAACCGAACCACATTGTCCACTACTGCAGGTGGCCACACGTCTCACAGTTCCCATCACATTTCAAATGAGTAGTTATTCTTATTTTAAATATGTCCATGAAAACATTTAAACTATCATTCACCTGGAATAATATCACAGAGACACAACACCAACAAATCACAACCTTAAGAAATGCCAACCAGGGGGAAAAAGAACACCAGCTATGTTTTGTGTGTCATTATGTCAGCTAGGACACTGTATCCCAGCGTTCGCTTTACAATGTCATAACAGTAATACCGACGTCGGCTCCAGTCAGGAGCGGAAGGGAGACAGTGAGACAACAAGAGAAAGCGAGAGACAAAATCATTATGACTCCTGGAGTTTCTATTTTTCAAAGCGTAGCTTTCCCCTCCTGTGAGTTAAGACGGGCAGGTCTCAGTGGGTGGACAGGACACATAATGACCCCAGTCCATGTTGACTGGAACCACTTATATCATGAAGCCATCGGTACTTTCCGGCAGGATCTAGACAAACAACCAAAAGATCAGCTTTATAAACAGACAGGGAGATCAGGGCCGTTGGCCGGGGCACAAATAAAGTGGTTTCTGTCTCTTGCTGCATGTTTGCAGCACTGAGATGTTTGCATTTACACTTTCTTCTCATTGTGAAGACCCTGCAAAAGATGAAAGGCATGAAAGACTATTTTTCTGTAATATACAGGACGTTTCTTAGTTTACCAATTTTTCCCTTATTCTGTGTGATGCTCGGGTCCCAACTGGGGAGCATTGACTCCATTGGGGGCAATGGAAACCATGCAGGCATCTCATTTTCCTGTGCGGGTCCTGGTAGCATTTTGGAATAACAAGGTATTATTGAAGGACATATAGACCTGTAATTTATTTCTAATGTTGCCATAGGCTTTGAAATGCTTCTAGCTTCAAGATTGCGATTGTGGATTAAGGGGCTGTTGGGAAAAGGTTTGCCGCAATTCACTTCAATCACTGCATTTATTAATAATGCACTTTCTAGACACCACCTAGAAATTTCTGAAAGATCTGAACACAACTTGAAAAGTTAAATTCCTCTGCATGATAGTTACCAATCAAGGTTGCATGTTTTAAATGCTGTGTTGTTTCATCCCATGGACATTTTCTGGGTTTTTCTAAACACTTTGCATTTGAATGAGCCCATGAGGCAGATGGCCATATGTACACTAGACTACAGAAGGTCATCTAATGTAGTCACGTGGGTCCAGCACGGCTCTGTGTCTCACAGTCTCAATTCTGCCAGAGGTATCCATTATGAGTCATTTAAACCACACACAGGGCTAAACTGCATAATGCCGGGAATATAGATTTGTCCATCAGCCTGTCCATAACATTCTGATTTTGGGGTAATTGTGTTGCGATAGGATCTGCCATTATAGTCTATTGTATGTTAGCAATGCACTAAAAACCACTTATAGGACCCCAGTGACTGTATAGCAACACCTCATCTACCACATATCATTCTACACTGTAAAAAAACAAAAATCCCCCCAGCAGCTGGGCCGCCAGAAATATACAGTAAAATAACAGTCTTTCCTATAAAATGACATCATTTTCTTGTAAATTTGCAGTCTTTTTCTGTGATTTGCCGGTTTTTACCATATTTAAAAAATATGTGAAAAATCTGTTAAACAATAACAGATCCTCGAAATGTTGGAAGTACATGCTCTCCTTTTTCTGTTTGGATGTGTTTATTCCCCTTCTTCTTTTGTTTCTTTCTCTTATTTTATTTTGAATTTAGTTTTTAATTTGTTATATTTAGAACCAATAAAAAATAACACATCCCATAAAAAACACGAACATTTTTGGGCAGCTGGGGATATTTACTGTAAAAATATCGATTTCCCTGTTTTGCATGTTTTTCTTGTAATTTAGCGGTCTTGTTCTATTATTTGACGGTGGTTGACAGTATTTCAAAAATATGTGAAAAATCTGTTTTTTTAACAGTGTAGCGTTTTTGGTTGGACAATAAATACAAATGCAGTGTTGATACTGTTTATGTATTAATGAGTGTTGGACCTGTGCCCAAGTAGTTAGCACGTGTGTGTTTAATATGTTAAGCTGTGATGCTTTATTACTTGCGTGGGTGAAGTGTGTTTCAATATAGCCTGCGATATTACGGTTTGTGATTTTTATTTATTTATTTATATGGTAATTTCTGTCTTTTCCCAATTCTCTTCTCAATAAAAGTAGTACAAGGCCAAAAATTTAAATAAGAAATATTAATGATGCAACTCAATGTTTTGCATGAAAGAAGAACTATGGACATCTCCATCATTTCTTATTTTCATAACACCTGAATCAATCTCCAACCACAGCCTATGCTGCGATTCGAATCACTGCTAGGCTTAATTTCCACCAGTATCCTCAGGTGGAAGTGCAACATCCAGCACCTTAATTTCCCCCCGCCTCGCTGGAATACCTCACAGGCAAATATCGCCGATGCTGAAGTAACACTATGTGTTTGTTCACTGTAATTTGCTCTTCCACCAATGCTGGTTTGGGCTCTATCTGGACGACAGCTTCTCTGGCTCTGACAGGTGCGCAACCTGGCACCCTTGCATCCGGCCACTTGTTTATCAAGGAATTTGTAATTGCTAGATGCTATTGCAGACACATTTACCTGCACTTTGTTTTAAAAGTGGGGCAGTTGAATGTAAGTTCTTGAATATTAATATTAATTATGCACAAATTATTTGACATTATTATTTAATCTATCCTTGTGTCCAAAATCATTTACTCAGTACATAATAATAAATTAAGTGCCTAGTTCTGTTTAATACTGCAAACATAATTTACTAGGGTGTTGTTAAACAAGTACAATTTAACCATGAGCAAGAAATTCACTTACAGTTATTTAAGGTATTTTACTTATTAAAATGTGGTCGCTCCACGTGGCCTCATGGCATAGAAAGGTGTAGCATCATATCTGATGCATGCTGAGAAATTTCGGCAGAAGCAAATAGATTATCTGGGTACTACTCAAATACTTTTTTGCATACTGATGCATACTTTTTACATACTATGTAGTATAAGTACACATAGGTGATTTAGAACATCAATGGCCAGATTTACAGCTTGCGGCAGCTCAAAAGGTGTGGACGCAGCTGTTTTTGCGACTAATTGCAAATGCATTTGTAGGAGTTTTCTCTATAGACGCAGACTTTATGGGAGGAGAGTATTTAAATGAATCACACAACGTGATTTACTAAGGTTTGTGTGCCTTGTTAGTAAATCACCTGCAAAAGTTTCCACTTTCATCTGCGCTTTTTTGAAATTCTGCTCTCACGCTATTTTTCCCGGTTTAGTAAATCTGGCCCCAATTTTTTACTTGTTTTATGTTGTGATTGTGGGAGCAGTAATTCTTGCTTACATTTGCTGACCCGGTGCTCAAATAAACATGACATTTTTGATTTTACAACTTCATTCCCATATCTGCTGCTATCCGGCTTTGAATTTTGCGGGTCAGTGGATAAGTGCGTATATCAGCAATGCCACGGCATATGGGGTTTGTTGGTCTAGCGGTGTCGTCTTTGCTTGAAGTACGTAATTCTGGTTTCTTATCCCCTCTAAAGTAGTGTAAATGTGTCGCCGCCGTAAATGATGGCAATATATATTTTTCATATCCCAAAAACGCACATCATCAAGGCAAAGCGCGTTAGGGAGGGTAAACGGATGCACATCTGAGGGAGAGCGATTTGTTTGTCCGTTTGATGTTTCCTCAACGCTTGCTCTGACAGAGCACTGACATCACTCGCCGCCACGCTGGCGAGTAAACCAATTACGAAGAGGGGAGAGGCCAGAAGGTGGGGGAGGAGAGTGGCGGCAGAGGTCGTGTCAATCTCAATACACTGATGGCTTTGAAATGAAAAACCTTGACCTGTCTGAACAGTTTAGTGTCCGCTTTTGATTGTTCCGTCTGGCCATTACAGTTCACTAATACAAGCTGCAGTGGACACAACCGGCGGCATGTTGGGAACATACTGCATGTGCGCTCACACCTCGTGAAGGTTATGTTTTGTTTCCTATTATTGCTGACAAGAGGAAGGACATGTTATCACAGCTTTCCTCGGGATTAGCGGGCTTTATCTATAGCGATGCATAATGAATCGCAGTTATCTGTCCCTGTTGCTTAAATCGACACTCAAAGCATTGTGGGAAGAAAAGCAATCCAAAGGGAGCAGGTTCATAGTGCCACCTTATCTTGAAATTAGCTAGTTTTGTGCCTCATTGTGGGAGGCGGTTATGAATGAACTATGCAGACATGCCATATTGGCTAGGCACTGTTTCGTTTTATTGAGTCAACCTTTATTTAGTAGCGATTGTAATCATTGGGAGAGAAGGATGATGAACTGAATGCACTACATAATTAATGGTCAGTTTTAAATCATTCAAATTAATAGACTGACTATATTTAGGGTTTAGGCTGTAGATCAGGTCCTTGCTGAAGAAATTATGAAAGATTTAATGTTTGGTCAAAACAATAAGTTTTATCACTGTCGAGATGAAAATATGAATAAAATACTAGAGATGCACTGATACTAAATTTCTCCACCGATACCGAAAGCCGATTATTCAGAGTGGTATCTGCCGAAGCCGATTCTGAAGATTAAATAATATTTCTTTAACTTTCTGAATGTTATTAATTCATATAATGACTATTACAGTAATATTGAACATCAAACTGATGATGTTTCTTGACATTTTCTATACAGATCACAAATTCATTACATTTTCCTGTCCGCATAGATATCGGCCCTGATCATCGGCTGTTTTTAAACTACTGGCCTCTGTGTTTTATTTATGTATATATATATATATATATATATATATTTTTTTTTTTTTTAATATAAAACAATGGAGTATTTATACACTTTACCTTTTTTTATAATTATTAACTCTAAAAGCGTGATGTTAAAAATAAAAGTTTAAATCTGTAATTTGCCAGCTACTAAACATGCATATTTTCAGTTTATATCTGTAATGAATTTTAAATTGCTTACTCTTGCCTTTACAGTAAACGGTTCATATGGGATAACTTATAAAGCTGTGTATTGCAGATTTTTTAAAGTTAATTTCCTTAATCTCTGCATCACAGTGGTGTGCGATCAGCGATATGTACATAAATAAAGAAACATAAAAACTATTTAAAGTCTACAGCACAACAAATGCACTCACGACTCTCTTGGCTGCTTGAGAACATTTTTACAAAATTCATTTTCGCAGTTTTGCAGGAAGTTGGTGCATTAAGTGTTTGTTTAAAAAATGTTGGCTGGGCAGAGTGCAGGCAGATTTCCTGGCCCTTGAGACAGTGTTTAGGCCAGCAGTGAAATTAAAACTATAAGTCAAAGGTTTAGAATAAACAGATTCAACTAAGTTTGCTTAAATATTTCAAATACATATTTTTATGGCATTTAGGGCTAAAATAACATTGAAAGATGACCAAGTATTCAAGCCGATAGCACGATATTTTTTATGACTTAAATGGTGGAGATTGTTATATTTAGCATAATTCACACAAGACACAGTGAGTGAACCAGCTAGAACTCAACATTTACGCATTCATATTTATCATGAATGCATTTTTGTACATTGGGGAGAAAATGAGCATACTACCTCCTTTTCTCGGTCTTGTTTTCTTTATCCTCCTCTCTGGTGGAGAAGATACATGTGGCATTAAGCAGGAGGCTCTAATGCGGTGACAGGGGGTATCGCTGATAGAAGGGCATGTGGAGGGCAAGAGAAGGTGCACTTATGTGTTCATACTGCCTGCGAGCCGTCTGATTAGGTGCATCATGCTGAGACATCCAGAGAATCTGTATTCATTTGGTCATGCACCTGCCACCCGCAGAACGAGAGAGGGAAGGAGAGAGAGACCTTTGAGGAGCTGAATGAGAAGACGTCGGAGAAGTAAAGATGACAGGAAGGTTTATAGACAGTTAGGGAGGAAAGGTGAGAGCAAGAAAATGATCTCTTTGTTGGCAATAGCATACTACCACGCTACTCTTACTACTTCTGCAGTATGTAGTATGTAAACTGTGCGTGCAGCATTTGTATGGACGTTTTTATGTTCAGTCTAACTGAATGGTGGTCCTTTTTACCATTCAAATCTACCCTCCCTATTGTCAGCATCACATCTACATGTGCACTAGAGATACATCAGAAATGGATACTATTCAATAAAACCACACGAAGGGTTTCGTCTGCCTGGGTGGATAACAAATGAGAGGGCCGGCCCCAGTGGTCCCTGCTGACTCTCAGCTCTTCTCCGTCTGATAGTTTATCTGCGTTCTGTCTGTCTCTCTGTCCCCTCAACTCCCCCGTGGCCTCACTTCCTGCTTGCCTATCTCTCTACCTGTCTATATCCCAGCATGCTCTCTGTTGTTTCCACCAGCTTGCTTGTTTACCCCTGTGACTATGTCTCTGGGTTTATGCTGACATATTGCACCACTGCCTGTGAAGAACAATTATTTTTGACCTCCACGTTTTAGTCTACGGTGCTTTTGGTGTTTTTTAATGTCAAGATCTGTTTGTCAAAACAGAACAGCTTGAATGGGTTTTGCATGTTTTGCAAAGCTATTAAGTTGTCTGTAATTGGCAGGTACTCGTTGTGACAACTTGCCCCATGTGACAACATGTATAGGTCTGTGGAGGTTGAGGGGATAGTTTTCCCAGAAATAAAAATTCTGTCATCAGTTATTCACTCTCGTGTCATTCAAAACCTGTATATGACCCTTTCTTCTGTGTAACACAAAAGAAGACATTTTGAGAAATGTCTCACTGGTTTTGTGTCCATACAATGTTAATCAATAGGACCACTTTTGTTCGGTTATCAACATTCTTCAAAATATCTTATTTTGTGTTCTGCAGAAGAATGAAAGTCGTAAAGGTTTGGAATGACATGAGGGTGAGTAAATGATGATAGAATTTTTGGGGTGAACTGTCTCTTTAAACGAATTGCAGGAAGACAAATTGTGACAATTAGCTCCGGTCTCCTCTAAAGTGTAATTACCCCCCTAAACGCAGAGCTGTCCCCCCCATGGTTAAAATGCTCTGTCACAGAGTCTCTTCCTGATCTCTCTTTCAAGGACCAGCATGTATCTCTGTCATATCCCTCTCCATCTCTCTCACTATGCCTTGGGGATCAGGGTCATTAGCATTCCGCAGGAATCAAACACCTGCCAGCCACGTGAAACCTTACTGCGGTGAGCACAATCAGCCAAATGTTTTCCTTGTGCGATGAATGTGTGTGGCTGTCACCATTCCAGTTGATATATGTGTTCTGCGCTCTCCCGCTCCCTCCCTCCTGTTTCTCCAACCCTCTCGTAAGATGCGCCGGGGGGGTCTGTGTGCCTGAAATACCGCATGGAGGGTTCAGGTGCACCTAAGCGTCACCATCCGTTCACAGCGCTCTGATTTACCGTCACAGATCTCGCTGCACTTAAGAAAATAGCTTTATACTGGATGATCATTCGGAGGGTTGGAGGAATATTGGCAGGTCCTGCTTCATTTCATCACTCACAGTGTAAACTGGCCGACAGCGAGTGGCGAAACGGTCAAGGTGACACGGGGTCAAAACAAGGTTACTTGTGAACCTGACCACCAGTGCACCGTTGGTGCAATTTTACATGTTTCCAGCAATTGTTTTATTGGTTTATATATATAAATCTTGGTCAGTCAAAAGTCTCACTGCAAATATAGGAAAGATAATAAAATAAGGTCTCTATAAAATTACATTTCTTTCTGACAGAGAGCAAATGAAGAGCAAAACGATTCTTCTGCTGCTCAGATATTTGAAAAATGAACTCTTGTAATCTCATTTTTATCTTCGTAAGCTTTTCAGAAAAAGTAGAACTGTCAACGATTAATCTCCATAAATATCGCATCCAGAATAAAAGTTTGAATATATGTCTGTGTACTGTGCATATTCATTTTGTATTTTATAAACACATACATGTATACATATTTAGAAAATATTTACATGTATTCATTTATTTTATTTAACAATAATTAAAATGATATATACATTTTTATATTTTTCTTAAACAATGCATGCATATGTTTTTATAAATACAAAATGAATATGCACAGTGCACAGACATATATTATGGAAACACAAACTTTTAACTTTTAATAACTTCCAAGACCACATTACCTGAACTATGAATTTTACACCTTAATGATTATGTCATGTCATTTAATTTTTTTTACGATTTACTTTAGTTTACCTTAGTTTACTTCTTTACTTAAGTTTTGTTTATTTTATTTTTTTATTCTTTTTTATTGTTTTTGAAGAAATGCAACAATAAGGATGCATTGTTTGCATTGGTTCACATTATTTATACCACGGTGCTGTGGAATGTTTCATTCTGATTGGCTGACGTCATGGCCGCATCACCACCTCGGGGTGTATTCAACCGAGTCAATTATTCCTTACATACATTAGTTATCATGAACAATACTTCTACATCAATTAATAATTCTAGCTGGCGATAACTAGTATTTAAAAAAGATGAATAAATGCTGTAAATATATTGTTCATTGTTTGTTTATCTTAGCTAATGCATTTGCTAATATTAATGAATAGATGTTATAATGTAGTAAAGTGTTCACTGAGAAAATACAAAATTGATACTTAAAAATAACTGAAAGCTTCATGCACAGCAACATCTGAGCAATAAAATGTATGTCTGGGCCAAACTGTACCCGCTATACCTGAACAATTGCACTCAAGGAAATTTGAAATCATTTTATTTCTGCTAGACTCAAACTGAGCTTCATCACATTTTTTAACAGTACGTCCTAACCAAGCTTTGTTCTGCCGACTGGATTTTGCTGAGTCTGGAACATTTCAGCTTTGCAAGTGTTTGTGAATGTGAACATTGACACGTAGGTGTGATTCACAGGTTTGAAACGTTCCATGGTTTCATGAACGCGCGTGTGGGTGTGGGTCATTTACATTACATTTATGCATTTGGCAAACACTTTTATCAAAAGCGATTCATGCTCAGTATGCATTTTTATCAGCATGTGCGGTTCTGGAAAATCGAACTATGAGCTTTGCGTCTAACACTTCTCAGAAAGCAGGCTTGATTTCACGTAAGGGTGGCCTGCTGTTTACATTGTACCTGCTATTGTAGACCTTGAGAAATCTGAATAGACCGACCTCATTTATGAAACACGAGCATGACAGAATTCCTGTGTAAAATATACAGGTATGTGTATGAATTCTTCTATATAGTGCAGCTCAGCTGGTAGATCATTGAGCTATTGAGGACAAGGTTACGCATACTGACTCTGTGACAGTTGTGTCAGTGTATAGTTCATTTAAATTTGATTTTTAGGAGATCAGCGTGCCACCTTTGGCTCTTCGGCTGTACTGTCCTTCCCCTCGAGCTCCGCAGGCTTTTATACAGCTATAAACAAAGCGCGCGTTGAATGTTGTGCCGGGCCGACAAATTTCCTATGGCCTACTTTGTTAAAGGCATAAAGATGACTGACGGCCTTTGTGTTCACGCCTTTTTGTCATAGTTAGTCCCAACTGCAGAGGTGCAGGATTGATGTGTCCTGGTCCAACGAGGATACGCATGGCATGGGCTGTAGCTTTTGTCACTGAACTCCGTCTATCTGTCTGTATCTATATCACTCTGTCTATCTGTCTGTCTATCTATCTGTCTATATGTATCTGTCCGTGTGTCTGTCTGTCTGTCTGTCTGTATCTATGTTGTTCTGCCTGCCTGTCTATCTGTCTGTCTCTATATCACTCTGTCTGTCTATCTATCTGTCTATCTGTATCTGTCCGTCTGTCTCTCTGTCTGTCTATCTATCTGTCTATCTGTATCTGTCCGTCTGTCTCTCTGTCTCTCTATCTATCTATCTATCTGTCTGTCTGTCTGTCTGTCTGTGATATAGATACAGACAGACAGACTATATTGTTCTGCCTGTCTGTCTATCTGTCTGTATCTATATCACTCTGTCTCTCTGTCTGCCTATCTATCCGTCTATCTGTATCTGTCTGTCTTTCTGTCTGTCTATCTGTATCTATATTGTTCTGCCTGTCTGTCTATCTGTCTGTATCTATATCACTCTGTCTCTCTGTCTGCCTATCTATCCGTCTATCTGTATCTGTCTGTCTTTCTGTCTGTCTATCTGTATCTATATTGTTCTGTCTGCCTGTCTATCTGTATGTATCTATATCGCTCTGTCTCTCTGTCTGTCTATCTATCTGTCTATCTGTATCTGTCCATCTGTCTTTCTGTCTGTCTGTCTGTCTGTCTGTCTGTATCTATATCGCTCTGTCTCTCTGTCTGTCTATCTGTATCTGTCCGTCTGTCTTTCTGTCTGTCTGTCTATCTGTATCTATATTGTTCTGCCTGCCTGCCTGTCTATCTGTCTGTATCTATATCGCTCTGTCTCTCTGTCTGTCTATCTATCTGTATCTGTCCGTCTGTCTTTCTTTCTGTCTGTCTGTCTGTCTATCTGTATCTATATCGCTCTGTCTGCCTGTCTATCTGTCTGTATCTATATCGCTCTGTCTCTCTATCTGTCTATCTGTATCTGTCCGTCTGTCTTTCTGTCTATCTGTCTGTCTATCTGTATCTATATTGTTCTGCCTGCCTGTCTATCTGTCTGTATCTATATCGCTCTGTCTCTCTGTCTGTCTATCTATCTGTATCTGTCCGTCTGTCTTTCTGTCTGTCTGTCTGTCTGTCTATCTATCTCCGTTTGAGTCTAAGCATAACTAGTATAAATTATAAGGTGCGACAAATTCCTGGTCACCTGAGACCCCGAGAGCCGCCGCGCTATTAATCACAGAGAGGAAATTGAGATAACCGGCGAGCTTCTGTTTTTAAGGTAGTTATTTTGTTTCAACCCAAGCGAACGAGCTGTTTATTACTTAAGGAGACGCAGCGTGAACAATTCGCTCACCCACTCACGATCTCTCCGCTCAGAGATTGTCACTGTTCCGAGCCATCCTCGTTGAAGTGGAAATAAGCAGCAAATGAGGTCTATTAGCTGCCATCCTCCAAATTAAAATGATTAAGAATCCTTTTATTTTAGAGGCATCGGGCGTCCCTACGGCTTTTTGACACGCCTCACTTTTCAAAGTTTATTGTGAATGTTTTCTTGCCAACGACGGTCGAGTCCAGACCCACCTAACTGGACAAAAATGAAGGGGGGTCTTCGAAGAGAAAAGTGTCAGGGTGATAACTGCATCGTAGCCGTGTGCCTTGCAGGCAATCAGAGCACCGGGCGAGCCGATTCTCTGTTCATATACTCTGTTTACCCAACAAAAGAGTTTTGTCATTGCGGCTGACACCGAGGGGCATTGTAGACATATCCGGGCGATACGCGAATCAAGCAAAGAAAAAACAGAGACTTCAGGCAATTACAAAGGTTTTCACGGCAATGAGCCAAGCAGACGGTGCGATTAGGGCCACAGGAAGTGACTTGAGTGTTTCCATATACCTGATTTTTCAGCCTTACCTCTTCCAATCACTTAGAAACGTATGAATCATTGTCTTTTTATCCCCATGTCGCTAACTCTCATTCTCTCTCGTTCCGGGCCGAGGTGGTTTGATGTCAAGGAGGCATTTCAATTCACGTTGGTGAGATCAGAAGAAGTAATGTGAGTCATTTATTCCTGCTGGTCTTCCACGGCTGCTTTGCATTGCAATCAGAGCACAATTGCAATAAGAGAGAAGTGGGCCTGGATGGAGCCTGTTTTATCTTTTATAGCTACCTGAGATACGAAAAGTGCAGGGTGCACTTTCAACATCAAAGCCAGAGATATGAACTCAAGGCAAATGGCACTCAAGCAGCAGGGTTCAGATGGCTTTATAAACAGGATCAATCGTACCTGTCACCTTTGCTAAGAAGGTGCGTGCGTGTGGAAAAGCATAGAGATGAAATAAAAAAGGAGGAGGTGTAGTTGATTATGCGTGTCTGTAAATGCGGGCGATGTAATTTTCCGCCAACCCTGTTTTTTTCTCAGGATTTGTCGCGATAAACGATGTTTAGGTCATGTGTTCGCTGATACTGTGTATCTGTGTATCATATTTGACACTCAGAGTAGGAATATAAATAGAACAATGAATTAAATAAGCAATAAGCGCTTCAATACACAGATGTACTGTACAAATAAATATGCAAATTTAAGGTTGTCAGGTGAAACGATCGTCAAGTGCTTATTATTTAATATTACTTAATAACTTATTTAACCCGATTTCTCCCGAGTAGCAAGTAACACTGTCACTCATATAGCAGGAGATGTGTGAAGTTACTGTGCTACATGCAGTAAGGTGATAATTTGTGTGCATGTGTGAGTGTTTGCATGTGCAATGCATGTGTTCGGAGGGAACGGATGGTTGCCGAAGCTATTTTCAGTGTTAATTAACAACTCTGCCAGAGCGTCCTGTAAGCTGAACTCCGTATGATAATAAACCCATATCATCTGTGTTTAACCAGCTGTGTGTTACACCTCTGGAAGTATTTACACAAATGTACTTGATCGTCTCAGTGGGTGTTTTGCTTGAGCTTGGCCAACCTAGAGGACAACTTTAAGGTTTCTTATTTACAGCTCAAGTGACTTAATGGAAATCTGTGCTATTTTCCGTTTAGGGGTTTCTGATGTTTCGGATTGAAAGGAGAACAATTGTTGATGTACAGCAAGAATGAAGAACTAAAGGGCACCGTATAGCTCAGATAATTTGCTCTTGAAAGAACATTTGAGTTCATTCGACGATTTCTGAATTATAATTATAGACCTTTAGGTAAAAAAGATAAGGTAAACAGGAAAACTAAGCAAAAGTCTCTGTTTGCTCTATTTGGTCTCCTTTCTGTCTACAATAGGACAATTGACGTATTAAAGAGATCTCATTTGCATCTTTGTGGATGCGAAAGTAGAAAAAGGGATTAACTAATGCTTACTTGTTGGCAATAAATACTATTGACCTTGAAGCTTTTGTTGTTTGGGAAGTGGAAGACATAATTTATCATTGAAATGTGCTTCCGTTTTTTTATTTTAAGTGCTTTATGTAACATGTAGTCCCAGTGGGGAACTCAAAGTACATTTGGAGCAGCTTGAAAGACCTACATTTATTATATTTATATATTATTCATTCTGTCTTTCTTTATCACCTGCGAAAACATATTTTTTCAGAATTGGGTGATAAGAAGACGACAGATTGTGGCGGATTCTTGTGTGTTTTTGTTATTTTCTCAGGCAGAGGAGGGAGGTTCTTTGTAATAAATGACAACTTCTGGATAAAACGCTCCACAGAAGAGATAAAAACCCAGGAAGTCCTGCAGAAATGCAACGCCTTTGAATTTTCAGAGATGGCCCGCTTCCCATTTTCTGTTCCGTCGCTTTAACGAATTGTTTCCTGCACTTTATTGATAGAGTTCCTAACTGGAAACGCCAACAGGCAAGTGCGAGCGAATGCGATCTCCAATTCACCGTGCCACTGTGTATAATAGGATTCTGAAAGTGCCATTTGATATGGTTTATGTATTTATTTTTCAAGCGTATTTACAGCAGCGTCTGACGTTGCGTATCTCTAACAATAACCTGAAGATATTAAAAGAAGCAGGAACGTTGCTTTTACTGTAAGCTTGATATACAATAAAGCCAGAACCATAACTGAGCTAATCAAAATAACTTTTAATATTGAGCTTATAAAAACAGGGGGAGAATATATGAAACGGAAAACATTTTGTACTCCTTTAATGTTGATAACAGTAATTTGCTACAGTATTAAATTCGATTATTTGTCATTTGAATGTCTGAAAACACTTGCATTCGTGTTAGTATAACTTTAAATGTTCTTTTGGGCTTTTAGCTTGACCCTGACTTTCCAATTAAGTAAAAGAAAAGCATTTTAACAACCCAGTTGGCTCAAGGAGTTATTTGACAGCTAGCTGAGCATCGTCTCCTGTCTTAACGGCTTAAGCTAATTAAGACCTTTTCCCAAGATTTCTGCTTAAATGTGTCACAGCAGACCGCAGTTATTGTCTCAAAATAATCTCTATTTATAGGCATGCAAAACGATTGTGCCCGCTCATTTCATTTGGACTTCTGCTTGTTTTTATACTTGCAAAGCTCAAATCTTTTATTTAGAGGTTAAGCGAAGCAATTCTGAATTACCCTAGACGATAAATCATCAACATCTGGCCCAAAGTTAATTTATGGTACGTGTGTTTGGTTATAATATAACAAGTTATTTTGTTTTTAATTTATATTAATATGAACTTTTATTCATATTTTATTGTACATTAATTGTATTAAATCACATTACAACTACTCAACAGCTTTAGATTTTTTGCAGAGGGAGGTCTACTGGAAGTTAAGTTTGGGACACATAACGTACGTTTATAGATTAACTATTTAGGATATTCATGTCTGAATTTGTTCCTGTAGCTCAGTTTTTAGTATGGCGCTATATTAGATTTGTTTTTATCACTTGTTTATCTTTAATGTATACATCTTATTTATACAGTTTATCTTCTTGTTTACACTTCACATCTTTATTTTATTAAGCCCCCTCCTGTGACACCTGTCAAAAGAGATGTACATATATTTTTGATTCTCTGTGAGGAGGATGCATATTTCAGTTTTTTAGAACCTCGCTTTTTGTCTCACACTCAAGTAGTTGTGCTTATTTTCAACCTTTTTCCTGTCATTTGACCTCTTTTACTCAAAAGTAGTCAGTCAGCTTCCAATTCACTTTTTGGCCTTGTGTGAAGATGTCTGACCTCATGAACTTTAATGGCCTCATGAATTTTCCAGGTCTTTGAATGACAGCTTTAGCAGCCCTGCATTGCTTTTATTCATTCTTAGCATCCTGTATAGAGAGACCGGGGCTAGTTGTCACAACATTTGTGCACGTTTTTGCTTGGATGCTTGGTTCTTGGTTGGTTTTAAACTTTTTACTGTTTAACAGTGAAAATGTTCAATAGCTTTTCTTTAGCAGCCAAGACTTTAATGTATGCATCCATAAACTAACTTCTTCAGAAATAAAGTTCAAACTGTGACAAGAAGCCCCAGTCTCCCACATTATGTTGTATTTCCGGTCCTGTGGTTTCAACAATCCCCACTTGGAGTTTATTTATTACATCATCGCAGGCCCGGATCTGGACATGGGTGTGTTGATGTGACCACATGAACCAATCGTAGGGCTTTGGGGAAACTTGTGATGTCAGTGTTTATGATGGCCTGGGGCCACCACAGCTGAGACTTCTGGGTTGAGTCAGGCCAAGGCGACTATCGTGTGCCCAAAACGACGTGTGCTCAAAGGCCAGTGGAGATCCGAGACGACATTTATTCTGAGAAATCTGTCTTATTTGTATTTGGCTCTCAGACTTGTTATGCTGCATTTGTTTTCTGTCACAAATGTCATTGTGTAGCAAAGCATCTTACGTGATCTTACTTCCCTCTTTTTGACCATCTTTTCTTCTCTGCAGGACCGGTGGCTGTAATCAGCGGAGAAGAAGATTCCGCCAGCCCTCTTCACCACGTCAACCACGGTATTATAACCCCATGCACCCTGGATGCCGGACCAGACGCCGTGGTGATTGGCATGACGCGTATCCCGGTAATCGAGAACCCGCAGTACTTCCGGCACGGGCATAATTGCAACAAGCCCACCACTTGTGAGTACCAAACGGCCGCCGCTCGCCAACAGCCTGTCCCCTAATCTGACTTTGTCCTGTACAGCAGGTGGCGGACATTCCCAAGATCTCCACTGCATACTTGAGTCTTATTAGAGTCAGAACTGAATCAATTAAAGTCTGAAGATCACTGCTGTTTTAAAAGCCCACGACGGCTTACTGTACTTATTACGCATTTACTGTGATTTGTGGCATTTCTGTCCTTGCCTACATTTTTACAGTCTGCTAAGGAAGTGCGTAAATCCTCTCGTTCGCAAGACGCTTTAGTGCGAATACTGTACTGTCATGTTTTCACAGCAAATTGAACGTGGGTTAAAATTCAGGTCAGCTTCAAATTCCCTCACGCGCCTTAGAGATCGAATTCGAGACAAAAGCATATGTATGCTTAAGAAAGAGAGGTGAAGTGGGAAATAGGGAGTGAAATATAGTCGATAGTTTTAAATGTAAGTATTTGAGCCGGGCCTCAAAGGAGAGTCTTAAACGCATACGCTAGGTCAGTGTTCTGTGGCGTACCGATTTACCAATTTGTGCCGCTTGGTGTTGAACTTTTTTATTTATTCGAGTGTTGTTTCAAATCCATTCTTTTTTTACATAACAGATCTCCTCAACCAGGGTCCAAAATGTTCAAGGATAGAGTAAGGCTTGTGATGCTATTAATGATGGTGATCTACAAATATGTGAAGAAAACATATAGGCTATCTAATTAAATCACTATTAATCGCCTCCAGAATAAAAGTTTGTGTTTACATAATTTATGTCTGTGTACTGTGCATGTTGGTTTTGTATTTATAAACACATATTTAGGAAATATTTACATTTATTTATTTATATTTACCAATCATTTTAATTATATATAAATGTTTATAAATGTTTATATTTTTCTTAAATAAATACATGTATGTGTTTGTTTTTATGAATACAAAATTAATATGCACAGTACACAGACATATATTATGTAAACACAAACTTTTATTCTGGATGCGATTAATCGCCATTATTCATTTGACAGCCCTAAATTAAATACATTTTTTGTCATATTGTCATAAAAAATATAATTACAGTATATATTTTTTGTAGATTTATTATATCAAATATTTTTATATATTTATATCATTTATAATAATATATATTTATAAAATTTATAAAAATAGTTTAATTTAATCTTCCTTAACTGGAGTGAAAAAACACCATGGACTCCTATTCACATGGTAATTTTTATACAACTGCCAAACCGTTTTATGGTTTCCACCTGAGGAAAGAAGTCAGGATTTAGACTTTTAAGCTTTTGGGGTTCCTATTGTCTTCCACATGGCCATGATCCGAACTAATCTGTGAATTATCTCTCTTTAGGATTTTACATTATTTCCGGGCTGACAGACTGCATTACTGTTCTATTCTCTCTCCCTCTGTACTTCTGAGCTATTCCATGATTTGCAAATTGACCCAGTATTGGATTCTCAGCGGTGCACAGTACAAAACGGTGCTACCTTTTGTTTTCACAAACCATGTGCTTCTCCAGACTGGGAAATCCTTAACAGAGTTTTTTTAAATTGGATCAATTTTGCCGGCCAAAATATTTGGAATACTGAAAGGCATTTAAGTATCTCTGGTCACATTATACTGCATTGTTGCATCATTATTAAAATAAATTTGGGGAAGAAAATGCAATAATTCCGTTTCGAGTTACCTCGAAGCAACCAAAGATATTAATTTTTAGTTCAAGAGGGAATGATGTCAAGTTTGAACTCTCAAGGTTGTACGCTTTATTTTCAGAACTTTCTTTTGTAACCAAAAAGCGAACTTTCTTTTTTTTAGCTTCTGTATCGATCTGACTTTGATCTACAGTTCTGCCTTACTTTTCCACACAAACTGAACATACCAAGTCAACTCGGAGATGTTTAGGTTGTGCCTTCAAATAAAATGTTTAAAAGACAAAGAGTATAGATTACAAAATGTGTGCTATAACAAGCAATACGCACTCTCTATCCTTATCTATCTTCTGTAAGGTTGTTTATGAAGCTACCCGGAGCCCCTAATTGTTCACATTACATTGAACTCAGATACCAACCAGACAAAATCGAGGGACACGAATGAAAAATGGCAGAGCCTTAGGCAAACAAAGCCAATATCCGCTGCTCCGTGAAGCAGATACACAATCAAACAGTGTCTGGTGGCTATGGAGAAGCACATGGACGGGTTGTAAAGCATCTAGATTTGTCATTTTGTTCTTGGAGAGAAGAACATGGATGGAATGAAGTATCAGTAGCCATATATGAGGAACCAAGTATGAATTGTTTTATTAGATTGTCACTGATTATTTTGCTTTATGGTAACGAAATGGTTAAAATTTCCAAGTTCAAGCCCAGATAAAATTATTAATATTTTGAGTAAGTAGATTCTCAGTCCAAGTTCTTTAACTGGACCAGTTTATGTTTCTGAACACGAGTGGTCCTATTTTCTTAAACCCCTGCTGAAAGATTAACACTCCACCCGGTGCAGAAGCACAACTTGGTTAGTGTGCGAAATCCCATTAAGCATGCAAAAGCATACGTATGTATATAAAGATACACCTACATATTCACAGGAGTTATGTGTTATGAACTGCATGAATCTTTAATGGCAAATTGAGTGATTTATAATCCTACCGGCTTGTGTTTTTGTGTGTGTTTACAGCAGGGTTTCTCAAACGTGCGCTAGCATGCTAATAGATTAATGGCACAGGTCTCTTTTATCAATTTTATTTTCTACCTTTCGGTTTTACCCGCGAGGGCCTGAAATGATGCGGAACCGAGAGTTTAGCATAAAGAGTGACTAGCACAGGTGGGTCATTACTAATGAATGTCGCTTGTCAGGAATCAAGCTAGTGTACTCCTAAAAATTTAAAGCGTGTATACGTGATTGCCTTAAATTTCTTCAAAGTAGAAGACAAAAATTGTCAACAGGCACTTAGCAAAACCACCGATTTGAGTCTGCAACTACTGTTATTTGCCTCTAGCGTTTCATGATAGCAATATTGAACAAAATGATTTAATGCACAATTTTAGTTGCATTGATGTTGATTTAATTGCTACAAAGTAGCAAATCACTGTACTCTTGAAAGTGAAAGTGACTCTTTGTAGGTTAGTGGACATTTCTACATACATTGCTGTATCTAAAGGCTAAAAGAGTAGCTCAGAGATGACGTATTTTGTAGGCCAACCCAGAAGTTAGCACCGCACTGGTTCCCTCGACCGAAAGCCTATGAATTTTTCCCATTGACTTTTGAAAGATCGCAAAACATAAACTCTGAGATTAACAAAGGTTTACGATGTTTACATGTTTTGTCTATCAAGATAATATTTACAGATTAACACACTATTTGCTGAAATATAATCTCCAGAAGTAAAAAGATAACATGATGCTATAAACAGACTACACGGGCGCTCGATGTCAACCTCACCACCACCAAGACTCTGACAACTTTTTCAAACGTTATTAAAAATGCGTTTCGTGGTAAGTAATTACTCCGTGAATGAATATCCAGCCACGTTTTTAGAGATTTGTGTCCACGTTGCATTATTTGTGAGATTTATATGCGTGACAATGTCTAACGTCCCCGCCAAAGGATGTAGTCGCTTTTAGCAACTTGTTAGTGACCACCATTTTTAAGACACGATCAAGCTTTAAAAATCATGACCGCGTTATAATTGGTGTGTTTTATGTCATAGAATAAAACGTCTTGTTAACCACAGACCTTATTTTAGGCATTTATCCAAAAACCCATTGATTTTGTGGCGATGGAACCAGAAGTGCTAAATGCTATCTCGCTTCAAAAATATGTCCTCTCTACAATACTCTATTAACACTTATTGACTTATAAATGTCAATGGGAATTTAGGACGTTGGTGTTTGTTGGAGTTTGTTGGTATTGGTTAGCGTCTGTTGGATCGGTGTGAATTAGCCTTAAGTGTAGCTAAAGGCGAAGCTTTAATCGCTACACTCATTGGTCGATATGCATTGTATAAACTCGTGGGTTAAACTCATACGACAAGGACACCACTTGACCAGTTGTCAGGTCATCAGGTCTGTAAAACAATTATGATGGGTTATTGGCTACATGTTTAACATGCGGCTGTCCTTTACTTTAGGCCCCAGCTATGTTGTACATTGTTGGATATAAACTCTATGAAACCGCTGAACCTTTCGTTCAATGGTCATCAATTACCCGAGTCTCTGTAATCATCTCTCTCCAGACTTGAACCCTGAACCTTGTGGCATTTTAGCAGTGAAATTGTTCCACCCCAATTACCCAATGAAGGACCCTGCAGAATTTCACATCACTTTTGAGAATATAAATTTCATTCAGGCACTGTAGACTATAAAGTCAATAAATAAGGGGCCAGCAGTTTCTGTCACATTGGTAACAAAGATTTCAACGGACCCAATGTAGGCTTCATACAGGATTGTCAGAAAGAGGTGTACGAGGACCAAAACAACATCTTGAGTAAACCTTTAACAGACTATCTTGAACATTATTAGAATTACACATCCAAACACTTTTTAAATCTCTTTTTAAGTCTTTGTATTTTGTACGACAGAATTTCTTTCACTGTCTGTATTTGAGAAACCAAGGGAAGTGGAATTGAACAGCCTTATCTGTTTTGACAGAGTACCTTAATTTCAAATACCGAGAAGACAATCTCTGTTTTACGGCGAGATTAGAGAATCAAATTGTACGGACCATTTTCAGCAGTCATTTTAGGGCATTCTGGTTAAAAGTTCTACATGGAGTTGTTTTACCTAAACTGATTTCTTTTGTTATCTTGTCTGAATTGATTGCAGTTGAAGCTATTTTTGTGACATCTACTTTTTTTAGCTCTTGAAGGAACAGTATATGTGTTGGCACTTTACAGTAGTTTAGTTGCTCTTTATAAGGGCTTACAAAGGGACATTTTAAGGAAGATCGGTCATATTAGGGCTTATAGTAACTTACACTTTAAACCCATATGCTTGAAGTAATACATTTATGACGTGGTGTGAGTTTAACTTTTTAAAATGTAATTTCTTAAAATTCAAATATTTGTTTATTTTGTGTTTTTTAAACTGATTATTTTTAATAATTAAACTAAAATTTAACTTAAATTAATAAAACGCTAATTTTACAGTTACAATTATTAAAATCAACTTTCTTGATCCATTTGAGTTGTGACTACTACTATTTGTAAACCGAAGTTGAAAGCTGTACATTTCATTTTTATCATTTCCAGAATTGATTTGCCTTACATAATAGTCAGTAGTAAAAAAAAATATGATACAAGCAATCATAAAAATGTATTAAAATGTGTGAATAAAAATAGCTTGAATAAATACTACACTTCTGATATTCAGTTTATATTTGACAGTTGAATAGTGCAATGCTTGAATATTTGCAGTGGTGGTGCCTAAATGGTAACCGGTGCCCATTTGTGCCACAACTATAGGTGGCTTATGCAACCGTTGGCAGGAACCATGTTACCATGCAATCATTTGTATTTGCATGTAAGAATGGTCACAATTATCAAGCTAAAAACCTGTCAAGATTTTCGTCACCCAACTGGGCTTCATCTCCTTTCACTGAGATTCAGAGTCTCATCCAGTCAGCTCGGAGAGAAGCCCAGGAGCCCAGGTCGGTAGTGTGGGACACTGTTCTCCAGCCATTTATTCCAAACTGTCAAGCTATATCTTGTTAAGAGCCACCTTCAGCCCAGCAGGTGCAAAACCTGTACCCCTCTGATGTTTTCTACCAAGTGATATATACCAGAAACTATTTTTTTCTTTTGACTTCCCTCTAAAGAAGTTCTGAATGTGTGGGCCTGCCCTCCTCACTTATCCATTAGAAAGTCCAGGAAAGTATTTTGGTCCGAAATTGCCAAAGTGTCTGAATGGATCCAAACAGCACTCTTGAGAGTTTTTAGGAGCTTATTTACTGCAACCAAGTCCAATAGAAACCCATTGCACTGAAAGCCATGTTCTCATCCCCCACCCATAACCCCGACCCCCCCCCCCCTTTGTGTACGCTGTGCACAAAAGACATGGCAAACTTAGAGCTCACTCACCTCTGGAATCATTCGTCCTTTATAGAATTTAAATCATGCTGTGCCCCTTAAACATCTAAATTGTAGGGGCAGAATGCTCTCCGTTTTGGATACAGGTCTGTGTTGTTACAACAGAAATACCATCATGCTTTTTTGCCCTAGCAGTAGATTCAAGCAGGTCTGCATGTAACAAATAGTTATAGGGATGAATACAGGTCAGGATAGTTCTAAATGTTTTTTTACTTGAATGTTTTGAAAAAGCCTTTATGGTATATGCTTTCTTGAAACCAAGGTACAATAGAAGTTTCAAAAAAGTGTTTATTGCTGCTTGTATAGAGAACCAAGAGTGGCACTTATAAAACAAAATCATATTGTATAAAATAACTAGTTTATCGATATAATAATTCAAATATAGAAATGTATTTTTTAAATGTACAAATTAACCGATTTTAAAAATTGTTTATTTAATTCATGTTTTTATTTATTATTATTATTATTATTAATATTTGTGTTGTTTGTTTAATTAATATTTTATTTTAAAGCTGTTAAAAATGTGCATTTAAAACTATTTATTCGTGTACATTGTATTGTTTTATTTATTTAGGATTTACAATTGAATGAATTTAACAGTTTTAATTTATAAGTTAAAAATGTTTTTATTTATTGTTCTATTTAACTTCATTTTAAAACATGAATAAAATAAACAATTTTAAATAAGTCTATTAGTTTGTCCATTTAAAAGTTTATTTATTTATATTTTTGTATTTATTTATCTTTTAGTTAAATGATTTTAAAAAATGGCTATATACCAGGAAAAATAACTAAGCAATAACATTGTTTTAAGACCATAAGACCATTATTTATATCGTTTTTATGTTTGTATTTTTAGCCTTATTTACTGTATTTATTTTTTATGTGTTTATTTATTCTTACTATATCTGTATATGAGCAAATTTCTGAAAAGCTCTAGAGAAATAAAACTGAATTGTTGGATAATAAGGTTAGTAAGTAAAGTGAGTGAAGTTAGTCAGTAACTTAATGTACTTAAGAAAAGCATCACCAGAAGACTTCTTATCCTTTTTAAATCACCGCACTTCATTAATATGCTTCTCTCTGACAGCCCACTCGCTATAAAAGAAGCAAAGCCAATCTAAAAGACTGATAACCTTCTCCACTGAACCACGGGGGGCTTTGGCTCACACACAAAACACGCTGATTGGCGCACACCTTGCGGGTCGGCCCTCTCCCATTAGCTACAGGTGTAACCACCGCAGGTAATTAATCCTTATTAGGGAGCGTTGAAGGGGGTGCGACGCTGGGCAGTTCTGCTGGCCTAATGACAGATACGTATATATGTCTGAGGTCCTATTTTTTTATCAGCTCATGCTCTGCCTCCTGGCGCTGTAGCGATGAAGCGTTAATGAATCCGTATTTTTATCATCTGTCAGTTTGAATTAGATGATAGCTTTAGATTTCTTGCAGGACATTAACAGAGAGGCTGTTTGGAAATGGGAGAGAAAGGGGCAGGGGAATGATGGAATACGAGTGCTGAAGGAACAGATTTCAAGCGCGGAAGGCTCTTTTATTTTAAGTCAAGGGTAATCAAGTTTTGATGTTTGGAGAGGACTCAAAGTTATGTTTTTAACCGCTTCCCTGTTTGAAAAGACAGGACTGGAGTTATTGTAGGCCAGAGTCATTGAAAGATTTAATATGTTGAAGAATGTTGGTAACCAAACAACACTGGCTCCCGTTAACTTTCATTGTATAGACAGAAAACCACATTTCTCAAAATGTAAAAAAAGCCATTCGCCATGATCTAAAGGCGTTTGAGTTTTAAATCGCGTAATGATCAGACAAATTACAACAGATGAGATTTTTAGTACCGAGCTCAAATGAGACTCGAGTTGTAGAAAAGGTCATGGCGGTCCTCTCCGCCCGCTCTGTTTCTCACTTCTCATCTTCTTGCTCTGCTCCCTTCACCTCACGCTCGATTCTCGGAGGCAGGAAGCCATAACAACATCCCATCCGGAGCCAAATGCCAAATCATCAAAGCGAAAGGAGACAATGATTAGGGCCATCGCCGTCATCTAAGGCGGCGTCGGGTTCTCTGTTTAAAAGCCCCTCACTTCGGGGTAATTGATGGGACGCTACCTCCTCGCATCCTCCCCTATCCCGCTGGCGAGCGATAGATGCTCTCTGCTCTCAAATTATGAGCCAGAAATGAATTTTCCCCAGATGCAATCAATATCAAAAGATTGACTCGAATCCGAGCTCTCGCCCCCCATCTCCAGAAGTCATGCCCCCTTCCTCTCATCCATCTGTATCTTAATCTCTTCCATTCGAGCGGATGCCATAACATGAGACGTTTATGCGAACCGAGGGAATCTGAGGCTTTAACTGTGCGTTCACACCGCCAGCTACACCCAGCGACGAAGCGAGGCGATGTCATTCATTTCAATGGAGAGCCGGTGACCGGTGGCGACATGAAGTGGACGTGTCTAGCGATGCGACAAAGTTGAGATTTGCTCAACTTTATGCAAATGATGAGCGACTTTCGGGAGCGACTATCAATAGCAGTAAAGCAACGGAGCTCACGTCATCCGTCTCTCGTCAGTTACTGCAGAGTTTGTTTATAAATATTACTAGAGCAACCAAAGCTAGGAACTCCTTCTAACGACCTCGTAGCAAGAGACTAGCAACACCTAGCGACAGAGTCGCTAGCGGTGTGAACACACAGTAAAAGTCTTTGCACATACAGTCCGAAATGTTCGTATGCGTTTTTTCGTATTTGCCGCTGGTTTGTACGGTGTCTCTGAATTGTCAAAACGCCTCTCAAAATGCTTGCTACGGATGCGAAAAACGCAGAAAATCGAACCCAGTCCGAATTTTTTTATGACGGATGAAAATATCGGTGGCAGTGTGTAAATGTGATTGACACAACGTGAGGTCATATTTATTTTTTAACGTGCGGAAATTTCGGATGCAAATTTCGGACTCGATGTGCAATGTCCTTAAGACATTACATCTTTAAAGTTGCATCAGTAGTGTCTCAGGTGGCCACTGTTATGAAGTTCAACGTTATACCACAAGCTCTCATGCGCTAATAAACCCGTATTTGAATCAGTGTTAAACCAATATTGAGTGATTTGTAAAAAAAACATGGTGAAAATAAACCATCCAAACACAGGTCAGTTTCTCTAAACATGCTGAACCTTCTCTATATGTTTGCTCATTGTCATATGGCAAAAAAGAGGCTAATGTAAACACCTTTGCGCCATGTTCTCTTCTGGGTCCCGTGCCCTGTACCGCACTAAATATGCAAATGTGTCCCTCCCAACTCATTAAAAACACTTTAATTGCAACACAGTGGCGTAACGGTCATTTGGCAACAATGTTTAACCTTCATCAGCTCTCTTCATCGTATTTTCCCCGTCCGTTCCTTCACAATATGCCGCATAATAAAATCATTAGTCCGGTGCCTCTGCAACCTAATGAATTAACCCAATCAACCTCTAAATAAAGGGCCGGCTCTAAAAGCAAAGATGAGACTGACGTTAGTGTTTGACGGCAACCTATCGCCGTACACAAATGTACTTTCAGGTACAAGATAATTGAAAGCTCCGGGTCTGCGTGACCCAGGCAGACACATGCGCACACATGCGCACGTGCTTGTCCGTGCATGCGTAACAGTGATGTAAGTAATGCATGTAAATCTGTCGGATTTAAGCTTTAGAACAGTACAGTCGTGTTGAAACTCCTTTGAGGCAGTATTAGAAATATCTTCCTCTCACAGGAGTTTATAAACAAAATTGGATTGTTAAATACACATCGGAATTGGGATTATAATAGTGTAGGGGTTTTGGAGAACTAGATACGTTTATTCATTAGGCATGTGTAAAATTGGTAAAAGTTACGCTAAAGGGACAGTTCACCCAAAAATTTAAATTCTTTATTTACTCACCCTCAAGTTGTTTCAAATCTCTATACATTTCTTTGTTATGATGAGCACAGATAAAAATATCTGGACGAATGCTTGTAACCAAACATTTTTTGACCACCACTGACTACCATAGTAGGAAAAATGCTTTATAAATGTCTTTGTTCTGTTCAACACGAAAGAAGATATTTTGAAAAATGTAGTACAGCAAACAGTTCTGGGGCACTTTTGACTACCATTGTCATTTTTCCTACTATGGTAGTCAATGGTGGCCAAGAACTGTTTGGTTACAATCATTCTTCCAAATATCAGAATTTATGCAGATTTGGAACAACTCGAGGGTGTGTAAATGATGACAGAATTTTATTTTTGGGTGAACTGTCCCTTTAAATGCATTTGTTACATAAAGCTTTCGAAAAAAAACTCGACACCTTTTATCCAGTCACGATACCATTTTCCTTGGTTTACCATCCAAACTTCAAGTTGTTTTGCTCATTCTGCCCATATTTAGTGTAAGATGTTGCTTTCTCTGAAACTCTGTGGCAGCATCTGTCTCAGATGAAGCTGGTGTTTGGCGTGTGCTGTTTGGCGTGTGCTGTTTAATAAAGTTGCCAGCTGTGTCTCCAACTAGAGACTCTGATGCGCCCTCTTGTTGTTGTGCATTTGGGTCATCGACTGCTCTCTCTGTCCTGCTTCCAGTTTGCTTTCTTTTTCAAGACAGGAGCATGTTGAATGGCCCCCATCTCATAACGAAGAATGTTGGGATTTTTTTAAGGAAATGTGTTTCTTTTTGGACAATTGTTTTTTAAATTTGATTTGCAGATCCAACTATAAAAAGTGCATTGTGATGTATGCACTTCATTAGGCGGCACAACCATTTTCAACTGTGCTTATAATGAGAAAGGTTTGTTAAGAACCAAATTTGCACTTTAGAATGATTTTTAAGGATAATATGACTAGGTGTTTTTTTAGTAGGCTAGAATAATGCCTTCTTTCTTTCTTTCTTTCTTTCTTTCTTTCTTTCTTTCTTTCTTTCTTTCTTTCTTTCTTTCTTTCTTTCTTTCTTTCTTTCTTTCTTTCTTTCTTTCTTTCTTTCTTTCAATACTGTAATCTGTAAAATACAGACCTCAATTGCACGGTGTCCTCATAAAAATGGGACAAACTGTGACAGCTTTTAACATTTCGGACCCACACAGTGTCGTCCAGCTCAATCATCCGGGGAATGCATACTCTGGGTCACTCCATCTCACAAAGCCCGAGCCCATGTGACGTGCTGAGGACTAACGCGTTCCACGCTCAGTTAATTCCCTTCCCTCTGAGCCGGAGCGGCTGGACATTACTCCTTCTCTCGGATCGAATGGAAACACGGGAGGAATTCTGTAATTGAGTAGCGGCTCCGATCAAAGCCGCATGTCTTGCCATTTATCTGTAATGCGAGAATGTTTAGCTGCAGCTTTGTATTTTAGTTGCCGTCGCAGTAAACAGATATCGATCGGTAATTTCGGTCATGGCAAGGCATGAATATAATCACTTTCTGTTGTACGGTTTTCAATGTTCTCTGGTTTTCTTAAATTGTCAATCAGAGCTTGTACACTTACAAGCTAAAGAGCTGGGAATTATTTCTGCTGTTAGTATTGAGACCTTTAATATTTTTCTTGTGTACACAGCTTTATAACTATAACTGATTTCCTCAGTTTTTTTTCTAAAAGCATCTGTATCTCTGGGATATTTCCATCAAAATCCCTTTCGATCTGTATTGATTGGTAATATTGGTCCCACTAGAACTGATATTCAGAAGCCTTTACAAGGGTTTACGTTTTTTTTCAAACAATATAAAAACATACTCATAGCCTGGCTTTTCGTGTGTCTTTGTGCGTTAGTAATTGTTTCGTGGTTCAGTATTGACTTTCAATACTTATGTTATGCTTCTCCTATACATGTGACACCACAAAGCTCCCGAGTCCTCGACTGAAGCATATGGCCTTCATCTCTTCATCCTCTCTGCACACATGATGAACATGTTTTTCACACGCCGTCGCCTGCGGTTAAGCCTTATTTCTTATTCATGTGTTTGTCGTGTTTGCTTGAGCTGTTTTGTGGTTTCGAGAAATAAGACTGTTTCTGATACCTTTTGTTCTTTATGAGTGTCTCTATCCTCCTTTTAAGTTTTCGACATCTTTACACAAATCCATTTTTGAGTGACAGTTGAGATACATTTTATTCAAGATGTATTTACTGTATAGTGCATTATGAAGTTATTTCTGAAGGAAGATGCGTGTTATTTATTATATGTTTCAATACACACCCGTTTAGATTTATGCATTTGGCAGATTATTATATTATAACCGAACATTATTTATGAGAGCATAGAGCTGATTTTAAAGTATAGGCCATATGAATGAATTATAATACATTATGGATATCGCACAGGCATTACAGTTGCATATCAAAAGCCATTCATCCTTCATGTTTATTTTTGTTTATTTCGTTTCACGAAAACTTCACAAAGATCATGTGCAGATTTACTGTACCATGTTGTACAAGAAGTGCTCCTTCAGAGAACATGTTTTTCTTAATGATACACACAAGTACATGACATGAGTCTCTATTGGCCCACAGAAAAGCTCAATTTAATTTAATTTACATTTATGCTGATAGTATAATTTGTAATGAAGATGTTGGTATTACATTGGAACAAAAATGCAAAATAGAGGCATTTTACAGACCGCAGTTGGAAACATAGAAAAAGTGCAAACAAAGAGACACACAGAACAGAAAGCGAGAGCATAATGAGGAAATAAGACAAAAAAAGCAATCTTGCCTCTAAAGTGACAAAATAAAAACTGAGATGCAGAACAGCAAGTGATTTTTTTCCCCTCAGGTGAGCAGCGATTCATCCCTGCGAGACATGTGTTCTCGCTACGGGTCTGATCCGTGAGATGCTCTGTTGTGCGCTCGTGGGGGTGGAGGGGAGGGAAATGCCGCAGTCGTGTTTATGTAAGACGCATGGCTGTTAGGTGGGCGTGTCTGCGCTGCAGCAAGCTTCTGACGGACGGCGTGCGTGCCTGTTTACAGACAGGAACACGTCTCGCGTTCCATTCTGAAGGTCCTGGTGGGGCTTTTCTTGACTGTCAGTCGCGATAGCAGGCTTGGCAGCGGAGATACAGAAGACAAGCGTGCATTAACCTTGTCTGCAAATGACTGCACACCCACATGCTTTATTAATAGCATCTTGAGGGCGCTTGTGTAGCACAGAGCCTGTGAACGAAATAACACTTGGATGTCTTCGCAAACACATGTGGCCTAGTCGCACAGGGCTCTATTTAGCGTGGACTTGTTGCTCTAAAGGCATGACGAGTCGCTTTAAATCAGCCAGTTAAATGCAGGATAAACAATGTATTTCGGGTCATCTTGACGTGGTTTTTCATTTTTCACTCAGATTTTTTCAAGGGACCAAGTCAGTCAATCATTTGTGTTTCATTATTAGCCGATAGATATGTTCGTATTATCATATTGTAGTTGTTACCGTCATTGACAAAAAAATCCCAGACGACCAAAATCAAAAGAAAAAATAAGAATGTTGTTACTTAAGTAGTCCGGCTAGAATTAGGATGTTTTTATTTCAGCTTTTTAAAGATTAATTTTATTGAATTGCAGTTGATGTTTTCATAAAATAAACTATAATTTGCTTAATTATATCTGAATATTTTGTGGATCATTTGAAAAAGAATTAAAATACGTCAGTGAATTTGTTCGTTTTTTTACCCACAAATTTGAATTAATGAATGATTCAAAAATACTGAAGATTTCATGTAGATACCCGTTTTGTTTTCCTTATTTCTTCCATTTTTATTGATCCACTTTTGACATTTTCTCAAACTTCCGAGAGCGTATAACGTTTTACCAGGGCTATTTACAAAAACATTCGTAATTGCATTAAATCATCAGGCGGCAGGAAATAACATTGGGGCCGGCTCGAAATGAACAGGTGCTGTTTCAGCTTCATTTAGTGCTGTCTTTAGATCCAGAGAGGAGGTAAATTGCTGCAGGGCGAGTCCAACCTAATCCTGAAAGTTTCCGTGCAGCCATTTGCACCCGAATCAGCCTCGCTGTGGTCTGCTGTGTCATTTGCGTTGGGAGCGAGTTAAACGTCTGCCAGAGAACAGCGACAACAACAAAAAATCATATTTAGGATGAAATCGTTGTCATGAATTCCCAGCTGCTCGCTACGTTCAGAACGATCATGTCTACTGCGGAAACCTCTTCCCAAGAGTGGCCTCTCACAATGCAACCTGCGGGCTAAACACAACAGTTCTTAAAGCGATAGTTTGCTCAAAAATGAAATTCTGTCAAATTGTGTCATTTTTCTTGTCGTGTATGTCTGTCTGTCTGTCTTTGTTGCGCACAAGGATTTTTGTCCTCTTTTTGATTCCATATAATGAAAGTAAAATGTGGACTAGGACTGTCAAGCTGCAAAACGATAAGTCCTCCAAAGTTATTCAATTTATTCAACTATTCCTTTCATTTGTTCGTCAGACTGAAAGTGCTTCTTGCACCTATTACCTGCTAATTGTAAACCTATCAATCACGAGAAAATTGAGACCACGAAAAAAAGAAAGAGCACAGAACCGCTATCTCTCTTCTCCTTTGTCTCAGCCGCTCTCACCGTCTTCGCCTGTCCTGACTAAACAAATGCTTTTTAATTAGTTTGGAAGTAATGCATGTGTTCGCCATCTTTTGTCTTAATCTCCAGCAGTGCGGCGAAAAAACCCTCCGCTTGTAAAATTGAGTGCGCTTACGGTCGAAGCAGAAATATTCACCATCGTCATTGGACGTCTGCCACACTGTGCAATTGCCTCAGCAGCCCTAAATGAAATTGTCCCTAATATGTTTCTGCTGATTTGGGCATCTGGTTAGATGGAGAATGGGGAGGTTGCCAGCGAAAAAGTCTATCCCCAAGTGCTGTCCATTCATCAATATTTGCTTTGGATTTTTTCTAATCTTGAAAGAGAAATGGTGGAATGGCTGCTAGCTTTGGGCAGTAAGTATTGATGTTGGATGGTGGCTTATCCAAAACTCCTGTTTGGAGTAAATACCAGATGCTGTCATGGTCGGCCATATGGAGCTCGCTACCTCGCAAGCAGACTGGGAACTGGAAATGGAAGCAGGTGGATGGTACAGAGATTAAGGACCCACTCGAACCGCATTACATCATGACGCATCTGTATCCGCGGTTAAATCCAATCAGTTTGACGTTTCTATTCATATCGCAAAAGACCTAGTGCAGTTTACTTGTATACAGTTTTTGGAATTGTAACTTTTAAACGTAACGTAACGTGATACAATAACGTAACGCTGATGCTAATGAAGCCCTAATAATGCCCTTTTTAGTATATTTTATGTTCTTTTTTGCATTGCGGCATATCGAAAATCCTAGTTGTCTGGAAAATACGCATTACGTAGATCTAATAGCAGAATTGCTTGGTATTACAAAAAAATGGGTCAATTAAGTGTACTGTATTTGTTATTAAAGAAATGCCAACTCGCGTGTAAATTAAAGGTTGCCTTTTGTTATCATTTGTGACACGCCATATTGCGTCTTATCAATCACATTCCTTCATAACATTTCACGACCATCTGTACATCAAAGTCAGGCGCGCGATGATCACGGACGATTATTACCTGCCGTCTGAAGCACGCGGCAGTATTTATGAAGGCGTTTGAGGTTACACTTCTCACTCAAGGGCAGATCCGCAGTAAAGCTCAGCGGGGACTTGAACCGCCAGCAGAACCGTTGCTGCTCCATTACTCTGCCCGGTAGACCAAGCGTGGCTTCATTCATCGCTCTTTGAGTGGCAAATCCACCTGATCTCTCGTATTTAGGAGTTCATCTGATAACACGGCTCCCGGCGAGAGCCCACGCAAAGCTTTTGAAGAAAAACGTGGCAAATTACCTCGTTCTGATGTGCGTGGTGTAAACATATACGGCGGGCATATGTTCTAGCAAGCCGGTTAAATGAAATACCCTCGAGATCACAGCAGCCATCTAAGATGAAGTACATAGTTTATAAAGTACATCAAAGTGTAGCAATGCATCATCTTCATCAAAGGCTACATGACCTTGCGTTACCTTTCCGAAGACAAATGGAATATTTAGCGTGAAATGATGCTGTCCGTAGGAGTTGATTTGATGTATTTTTGGGACCGCTATTCTGTCAAGTCGACTTGAATCCAACTCACAAATAATACATTTCTCAATCACAGTTTGAAAGCAATAGCCTCCAGAAAGATTGTCACACAATCCGCTTAATCTCTCTTTCTCTCTTTTCAGATGTACAGCACATTAAGCGGCGAGACATTGTGCTCAAGAGGGAACTGGGAGAAGGGGCTTTCGGGAAGGTGTTCCTGGCAGAGTGCTACAACCTAAGCCCCACTAAGGACAAAATGCTAGTGGCTGTCAAGGTAAGAAATGATCGGCCCATCGCAGCAGGGCCATTTCGCTCTCTAGTTACGCAGGATTCATTCGAAAGGTCAAGCCCCTCGTCCAGCCCCCCTCATCTGACATATAAAGTTGATCCCCCTGTGCCCGGCAAAGAGGGGTTTCGTTCGGGGAACGATCGCTAGACGGCCTGGTGGTGGAGGATTTGTTGACTAAGATCAATGATGAGATGGAGCTCGGCCGCGCTAGGCGGAGAGATCAGCTACAGTTGTATTTAATATTTGGCAGTGATATAAGATTTGGGGGGTTTTAAAGGTACTGCAGTGGTATGGTTGGTCTCCATGTCATTGACAGGCAATGAGTCATCGCTGTGGGCAGACAGTGGCTGGATAATGCTTTAAGTTGCTTTACCACACGGGTCCATCCACCAAGGTCAAAGGAGTCGGCATTCAGCGAGCTCAGGCAGTCTGTTGAAGTGTGACTCAATGCTGATCTATAAGCAGACAGTCTGTCGGTTTGGAAATGTCAACGTTTGAAGACTTCGTGGAAGATGCTGGCAATTTCGAACTTTATTTATTTATTATTACTTTTGAAGTACGAGTCAAACGTCTGATCCCGCCCCCTCTAAAGACATGTCAGCCAGTCTACGTCAGCAAACCCCGACATGCAAAATGATTGACAGACTGGAAGTGTTTTATTATATATTACTGAACATTCCATCCCCCAGTATTAAAACTTAAAATGTGTCACATTTTAATGTATATAACAGCTATTCATCACATGCAAAATAGCCAGCAGTTATCTGTGTGAATCCTGGTTTTGTTGACTAAAGAACACTTGTTTTATGTCTCACACTGCATATGAAGTCCTTATCAAGCGCAGAATGTGTAAAAATTGGCGTTAGCTGCCTGCAACGTACTTCATGTGTTTACAACACTTGTATCCCCTCGAGAAGCATGTCAACAAATGAGATATGGATGCTTCAATTGATATTCTGGTAAGCATTGAGTTTACCATAAAGCACACTCAAAGACACTCGGATAAAGCTGCTTTTGGAAATAAGAGCAAATCTTTGCATTAAGGCCTTTAAAGTTCATTTCTGAAAGAATTTTAGAGTGGACCCAAAGACACTAACTGAAAATTGTTGTTAAAGGGATACTTCACCCAAAAAAGAAAATTCTGTCATCATTTACTCAACTTCGAGTTGTTCCAAATCTGCATAAATGTCTATGTTCTGGTGAATACAGAGAAAGATATTTGGAGGAATGCTTATAACCAGACAGACTTTGCCCCCCATTGACTATCATAGTAGGAAAAAATACAATGGTAGTCATAACTGTTCATCTTCAAAATGTCTTGTTTTGTGTTTTGTGATAAAGTGTTTTTCCCTACTATGGGGGGGCAAGATCTGTTTGGTTATAAGCATTCTTTCAAATATCTGTCTCTGTGTTCATCAGAACAAAGAAATGTATTCAGTTTTGGAACAACTCGAAACCTCCACAAAAGGTTAATTGCGGTAAAAACAGGTTTCAACTATAAAAGGTACAAAAGTGACACGGCTGCATATACGTATCCTCTTTTAAAGGGATAGTTCTCAAAAATGAAACTTTGTTCATCATTTACTCACCCTCATGTCATTCCAAACCTGTATGACTTTCTTTTTTTTCTGCAGAACAGAAAAGAAGATATTTTGAAGAACGTTGGTCACCAAACAACATTGGTCTCCATTGAATTCCATTGTATGGACCTTGAGACATTTCTCAAAATATCTTCTTTTGTTTTATTGAATTATATACAGGTTCTGAATGAAATGAGGACAGAATCTTTTTTCTTTAAAGTCTCCCGAGAAATATTCCTCTGGGACTTGGTTAGGAGTAGCACATGGCTTCATAAAGCTCCATTAAACCAGCTGTTGTTTTAAATGCATCCAGCTCACACAGTCAACATTTCCTTGATGTTTTGGCCAAAGATCTGCCAAAACCACACTTGTGTCTTCGTCCTCTCCCGTCTCCACCTGATGCCCGAGACCTCCAACCCCGATTTCTAGTGACAACCTCCCAGGTGCTGCTGGGTTTCCCCTCTGCTCTCAATGGCCTGTGCAGGTTGCCAATTTAGCAACATAGAGGGGCAATAAAGCATTATGGATAGGGACAGATACCTTGCCATCTGTGAATCGGTACCCCCATCCATCCAAAATGCATCCCCCTCTTCCCATCCCTGATATAGATTAACCCACGGTAGCTGTAATTAAAATTAAACTGCGTGGTCTGCGAGCGAAACGCAATTATCATATAATTGAAGGAGCGATTGCTCTCAAACGCCGCAGTGCATCGTGAGGCCGAGAGAGGGACCGGGAAACAATTGACATATCACGGCCAAGGACACAGACCGCGCGGGGGGTTATTTTTTCTTGAATGACGTGATACAAGATCAGACATGCTCTGACAAAAAGACAGATATGGCCAGAAAACTGTTTAATCTCTTGGTAGACAGAGAGGGTCACAGGAGGCAATCAAAGAAGTCGTGTTGGTCATTTAGAGGTTTGGGTTGTGCATCTTTCTGATGCACAACCCTGTGGTTTCTGTGGTTTTGGTGCGCTGGATTTATTGGTCTGTCCATTAAAGTGTGCATTAAAATGACAGAGAATGCAATATACTGTACAGTGTATGAAGTGTTGTGAGTTTGCTGTCACCTGAATGACAAAATGCACTTTAGCAACTTGATTACATTGTTTCTTTATTGAGCTTCAGAAATGTACAATATATGTGCCATTTACACACAAGTCGTATACATTTTGATGATGTATTTGAATGCACTTTCAAAAAACTCTCGTAATCCACATTGTTTGCTGTTGTATAGCTAAAATGCACACATAAGGTTCTGTATACCCAAATTAGGGCTGTCAAACGAATTTTCTTGACTAATCTTATGCAAAATAAAAGGTTTTGTTTACATGATATACTGTATATGTGTGTATTGTTTATAATATGTATGTATATAAATCACGCATGCATGTATCATTTTAATATTTAAATATAATATAAACTATATACAAATGTTTATACGCATGTAAATATTTCTTAAAACATTTATTTTGCATACGATTAGTCGCAAATAAACGTTTGCCAGCCCTAACGCAAATATATATACAGTAAATACAGATGTCATTTATAGAACGCACATTTCTTAAAGCTGTTAATCTAATTAACCTTATTAATTGTAAAAAAAAGGAGTTTTAAAAAGGAAATTAGCCTCATTAATTAGAATGATTAACTATGCCTACAATTGTAAAAATGTTACGCAGTCACAAAACTGCAATTTTCAATTTTTGGTGGCATTTCATTTGAGTTAAAAGTGAAACTCCTTTTCTAATGCTATTGCAATTGTTGCACATTTTCTAATGCATGCATGTTTGAATTTCTGTGGCTATTTTAATTTTCTTTTCCCAGCAAAGAAGCATGTATGATAAGTATTGTTGGTCAGTTTGTACAGTAGCTAATGTTGTGTTTATTGGGAAATAAACCGTCTGTCTTGTTGTTGGGTTGTTTTTGCAGACGCTGAAGGATCCCACCCTTTCAGCCAGGAAAGATTTCCAGCGAGAGGCTGAACTGCTCACCAACCTTCAGCATGATCACATCGTGAAGTTTTACGGTGTCTGTGTGGACGGCGACCCGATCATCATGGTCTTTGAGTACATGAAGCATGGAGACCTCAACAAGTTTCTCAGGTGTGTGGGTGCTGCAATTGGTGCTCTTGCAATAATCAATCAGATCAATTTGTGAATAACATCACAGTGGAAAATAATGATGTACAAATATTACATTGGGCTGCTACCCGATTGGGGTTAATGTGAGTTTGATTTTAAAATGTATAAAAATGTATAAGGGAAGTGTATATTTTAGATGCAGTGTGAAATGTATTTATTTATTTTAAGTAGAAATATTCCACTACAACAATATAAACACATTACAATGCAAAGTGTAGCGTTGTGATGTCAGGTGGGCCCGTGAGATTTTGATTGATAGGTTACAACTTTCCACAGAGGTATTGAACAAGCAACAGGAAGTGGATACACAGGTGTACATTGTTTCCGACAAGACGCTGTCTGGAGAGCAGAAATTGCTTTCTCTGTCCTGCTTGCCGGATTATGGGGGATAACAGGTTTCGTCAAAACTGCTTGATACGTAATGACACCGTAAGAAGATTTCATGAAAGGGCCGGAGAAAACTGGCAGGAATGCAAATTGCATCGTACAGTGTTATTTTTGCATACGCAGAGAGCGCTGGTTGCGGGTGATGAAGAAACAAAAATGTTCAGCAACTTTAATATGCATTGCACTGACATAATTCGACCATTAGAATGTTTCTGTAATATTATTTTAATGTTGTGTTTACTGAATAAATTGCATTGGTTGTCAAAAATTCTCATGTGTCCTTACAGAGCTCATGGTCCAGACGCGATGATTCTTGTTGATGGTCAGCCACTTCAGACCAACGGAGAACTGGGTTTGTCTCAGATGTTGCATATAGCCACTCAGATCGCATCAGGGATGGTCTACCTGGGGTCTCAGCACTTTGTCCACCGTGACCTGGCGACACGAAACTGCCTGGTGGGCAACGGCCTGCTGGTGAAAATCGGAGACTTCGGAATGTCAAGAGACATCTACAGCACGGATTACTATCGGGTAAGAGTGGATTCATTTGAGTGACATGCGTTCAATCGAAAAGTTTGTGATTAAAGTTAATGGAAAACACATAGCATTAAAGTTTAATAAGGTCTAAATTAATTATGCAGGACTGAGATTGTTTGTTGTCATATTTTTCTTGCATTCATAATGTGCAGGTACAGTTAAAAATGAGCTCATTGATTAATCATCAAATATTAACAAACACAAATTGACTTTTTGTCTTGGATTGTGACTTATGGTGGATTCATAATAACGCCGCTAACAATTGCTTGTTTTTAACTTTTTCGCATGTTGTAATATTTGTATATTTAGCAGCTTTTGCACAAGTTGAACCAAAAATTTAAACTTCATCGCTGTTCATGTCATCTTATTAAGTAATTGTGAAACACACAAGAGAAACTATTTTCATTTTAGATGAATTTAGATGAATAGATGAACATTTACTCACACGCGCTAGATTACAGTCATACCAAATTGTTATCTATTGTAAGGCACCCTTTGTGTAGAGTGCATCGCTTTGCGGCCCCCCAAATAAAGACTTATAATCTTAAATTTAACATTTTTATTTAAACAAAAACATATTTGGTTATACAATGCTGAAACATCAATTCTTTTGTCTGGTGGTCTTATTTTTCTGATGTTTGATTGCATAAAATCTATGATCAATTTATATATTTCATGAAATACCACAAAATCTTTGGCCCCCTGGATCCATCTCGGGGCCCCCCCAGGGGCCACGGCCCCCAGTTTGAGAACTACTGATCTAAGGACACAATAACAAAACTCGCCAGATTTAAAGATGCCGTTTTAATTCCGACATTATTATATATTAAACTTTAAAATATTTGTCATACACAGTCTAATGATTTAACAAATTGGACATTTTTTAAATATATATTGAAGAAGAAACAAGTTACAATATTCATATTTTGTTCATCTCCAGTTTTGCATCAATAATTTGCACGTCCATACTTTCTGTAAAAATGAAGGATTATGACTTTAGACTCGAGAGTCATTTCATACCGTTATCCAGTTTTCTGATTTATTCAGGCTAGTTAGCTCAATTACATCCTTAAAACCCATTTGCACTCGGCGACGTCTTCTGCATTCGACCCTCAATCAGAATCTTGTCTTGACACAGACACGCTCCTTTCTGTAGCTTTGGCCCAGATGACAGAGGGCCCAATTTGCAAGCTGAGGGTCCTAAATGAATTCAAATGTATGTTTTTACTTAGCTCTCAAAAAGAGGATGAATGAGGTGACGCTGAATTTAAAGAGCACGTCTTGTGCTCGACTAGATTAAGCTGATTCGTACATGATCGTTCATCTCGCCGCTTTGAATGCTACTCTCTCCCGTGTCACGGCAAAGTCACGATGTGATTCGAGAGCCAAACGTAAAGCGACATAATTAGCAAATGTCCTGACGGATGTTTTACAGTAGATGCACTGGCGTCGTGCCTGTGAGAGTAATGCCAAACCTTGATGCCTGATGCCTGAACTCCTGGTAATAAATAAAATTTTATTTAAAAGTAGATGTTTGTGTACATTTAATGTTAATTGAAGCAGGTACCCGATCCAGTTCCCTGGATCACAATGGTGGGTGGAGTGATGCTGTACACATCCAGTAAGGAACGCCTGCTTCCTCTGCAACCTTCAAGATGGGAAATTGTGCTTTGCAGATTGTGTTTTATACATTTTTGGCAGTGTTTGTACTTTATTAGGTTGACACATTGGGTGTTAAATCAATGCAAGTGTGCGCAAATGAACAGCGCTATTAGGTCGCATTCTTAGTCAATTCTCCTTTTCGAAAGGGAAATACATAAAAAGCAACAAGCAAAAAGAGCCGCTGTGCCTCAAAAGTAAAAGATTTTTAAACGCAGAGCCTTCAGTTGACAAGGGTTATTGCAGTGCCCAGAGAATCACTTATAGTTGCAATGGAGAAAATACATGGTACATTAACAGTAAATGTCAGATAGTCCATTGCATCTCACTTATTATATTCTGCTGCTTACTTTTCAGTTAATGGCACCGTGAGATGGCTCTCTGCAGCACAAAAGAGACATCTATCAATTTGCTCGTCCTAACAAACAGGAAGTGACCCAAACCATCGCCGTTATGAACAGGCCAATCCAAATATGCGCACGCCGGGGTAATCTGCATTGATGCGTTAAGATGTGCAGCCGTGTGTTGTCCTTTGCGAATCACTTTGAGGTTAAAGTGAGAAAGATACAGAAAAGAAGTCGGGGTTAGTCTCATAGAATTCATAGAATTTCAATGCTTTAATATGAATGAATTATGATGATGGGTAAATGGGTATACGGAGCAATGTGATTCAGGGATTTTATATTTCATATAGGCACCATAACAGAAATACCCAAAGCATACAGACTTTATATTTTAATAGTAAATAATACTAATAATATGTTTAATTTATATGGCGCCTTTCCCAGGCTCAAGGACACTTTACTGGGACACCAATTTTAATTTAATTTAATTTAATTATTTGTCAAGTATGGTGACCCATACCCGAAATGTGACTCTGCATTTAACCCATCCAGAGAGTAGTGAACACACGCACAGCAAGTGGTGAACACACGTACACCCGGAGCAGTGGGCATCTATCACTGCAGCGCCCGGGGAGCAAGTAGGGGGTAAGGTGCCTTGCTCAAGGGCACATCAGTCGTTACCCGCCGGCCCTGGGGATCAAACCGGCAACCTTCTGGTCACGAGTCTGACTCTCTAACCATTAGACCACGACATTTGCCCAATCGAGAAGTCACAAAAAAGCAGCGTTTTTTATGCAATGTCATTTCTAGTTATTTGTATTGCATTATCAATGTTAACATCTTAATCTTTAACTTTAAAATATTTCATTTGGAATCAATTGTGAGTTGATCCTCGAAATATGTTTCCTATGCGTCTTGTGTACCAACAAAATGATTTTTTTTTAGCATTTTTTGGGCTAATTTGTATATTTTAGTTTATTCGTAGATTAAGCATGATCTGCTTTTGTGCTTGTTGGTGTTAGGGGCGGGACGGGGCTTCAATCTAGCATTTCTAACAATTGTAGGTTTTAACGTTTCACATCGTACAGATTCATAGGTATTAGCCACCTCGTGCAATAGTTACGAATCAATAAGCGTTCAAATAGCATTGAACTTTCAGTTAGCATGAGCTTCACGGCTTCATAATTAGCATTAGCTTCATAGTCATCCTATAGACGTTTTCAGCGGCAACAACATAAACAAACATTATGTGGTCCAATCTTGACTTCCAGTAGACCTCCAGACCTTTTAATTTAATTTAAAACAATTAATATTCAATAAAAAAATCCTATTAATCAATATTAATATAAAATAACTTCCGGCCAGGCGCGTGTATCTGACGAAAACGTCTAAAGTGGCTTGGTCATAGAATATATCTATTATCACTATTTTGAGGTAAATCTTCATTTTTTTTCATTTTTTTTATGTGAGAGCGCCGACCAGACTCTGCAGGTCCTTTACAGAGCTGTGAGTTTAGTTGCTCTTAACTGCCTTAGACACGTACACCTCCACCTCCAGGAACCAAGATAGCAACCAAAAGCCCTGGTGACATAATGATGTTCATTCTCCAGCAGCAAAGAAAGAAAGAAGCCGGTTAGCCTGGAGTCAGTATTCATCAGGAGCTTGGCTTCCTGCATCCATGTTTGGTTTGATTGTGGAGTATAATCTTATTTGCACATGGAGGCGTGCTGGTGGTCGATTTGAAGGCCCTCGGGTTTTGTTTGTCAGAGTACATTTGCGGTGAGGACAATGACACGGGAACCAAGCGTGTCCTTGCCAGCCTCCAAACCTGACTAAAGTTGAGCGAACTTGCAAAATTCTGTATTTCAGAAAACCTGTTACTATACCTCTGGTTGTTTTTTTACATTACACGGTTATCTTAAAAGACCCAAGCCCTGGCTAAATTAGATCTAAAAATGATTGGAATTCTAATCACATTTCCTAATGCTGTCGTTTTTTCTAAATGTCTTCTTTTAATGACATCATCTCTCATCAGCCGTTTATTGGAACAAACATGCTATTGATTTTAATACGCATTAATTACCGCTATGCGATTCTCATCCCTCTCGTCTCTGATTCTCCCCCTCTAGACGCTAATTGTGTTGCCTTTCATCGGTGCCCTTTTAAATTGCGTTGGCATTTTTGTCACCGCCCTGCCAGTTTTCATTCCGATCTCCGCGAAGCCCCGCAGACTGATTTACATGCAGTCGCAACGTTCCACGGCACAAAAGATGGCAAGGAGGTATCCGGCAATGTTATTAAGAAAAATGGAAATTCAATCTGTGCAATCGATTCATTTAACACTCAAGAAACAGTCTCTTGATATACAGTATATACAGTATAGAATATGTGCAATATGTGGTAGCCTGAATGTGAATCGCGCAAAGGGCAATACAAAAGCTAAAATAAGATCATAGTACAACGTGACGTATGAATTAGCCACCTTAAAAATAGTTACGAATTGCCATGAGATTGCGTTGTGTCGATGTTAGCACCATACAGACCATTTTTTTGCCATTTTCTCCATTGCTGATGCTCGTAGTTTGATTCCTTTCATCCCCGGCTGACTCTCCTGGCAGGCATACAATGCGATAACACTAAAGTGGGTTGGGTTAGCCAGACGAGCAGCCCTGTGTGGCCATAGGGAGCAGTTCCTGCCCACGCACGGGGAGCACTACCAGCAACCCAGCAGTACCCTGAACTCCATCTCGTGGAACAAGAGGAGCGTTGTTCGACCGCAGCAGGACCGGCATATTGCTTACACTTCCTAAAGGGCAGAGGCAGGAGGCAGACATTGAGATCCAGGGAGGGGAGGGACATTTGCCACACATCACTGGAGCCGGTGGGAAATCTTCCTCCTCTGTGAGAAACCGGCTGCAGTGAGAGGCAGAGAAGCGTGGCTGATTAACATACACACATCTTATATTGTCTTATCATATCATGCATTAATGATATTAAACTGACATAAAAACACACAGGATTGTAATTACAGTGCTCTTAATGCCATCATCGTTTCATATTTTTGCACTCATTATTTTGAACACATTCATGAAATGATTTTGAGACCCTCGGATATTTTCGTGCATTTGCGTATGTATGTGTGTGTGTTTGATAAACAAGCAAATCATCAAATGAGAAAACAGTCACAATATTTCCTAATTGTCCTAATTTCGTTCTTTTGCTCGCCACGTGCAGAATAAACCGCCGTTGCCAGGGATACACGCCTGCCAAGGCATCGTGGGCTGCGAGCCAATGGACATTTGTGTTCTTTTCTACGCTCGTTTTAATCGCACTATAATGTTTGCATGTTAGACATAAATGCATTTTACGAAATAAAAGCACAGGATCAATATGTGAATACACAAACGGCCGTGTTTTGTATTCCGGGGCCATGCAGTGCACAGCACATGGCTGGCTTCTTTGTATTTGTGTGTGAAGTCGATAGTCTGACCCTCATGTGATCAACGCACTAATGAGCCTTGTAATTAATACACAGTCACCGCTTACCATTTGAAAGCCGCAGTAACCACGTGGCCGCCATTGAAACGTCACCAGTGCTTGTCTTGGCATGGTGTTTAAAACTTGTAAAGAAACAGAATGGATAGTTCACCCAGAAATTAACATTTTATCATCATTTACTCATGTCATTCCAAACCTGTATGACGTTCTGTCTTTTGCAGAACACAAGAAGATACTTTGAAGAACGTTGGTAACCAAACAACACAGGCCCCCATTGACTTCCATTGTGTGGTCACAAAACCAATGTAAGTTAATGGGTACCGCCATTGTTTGGTTACCAACATTCTTCAAAATATCTTCATGCGTGTCCTGCAAAAGAGTGAATGAATGATGACAGAATGTACATTTTTGGGTGAACTATCCCTTTAGGTTTCACACTATTTCTAATGTCGCTGGTAGAATGTGCAAATTTGTGATATTGTCCATGTTTACACCTGACCTACGATAGGTATGATTTTTGTACTTCCATCGTATCGCACAAAGGTGCTTTTGGACCATTTTCAGTCATGCTGGGATGACATGGTTCACCAGGTTTTGCACAAACCTGGATGGTGGAGCTCATGCCAGCTTGAGCACATGATGTCAGTGAAGGAAAACATACAACGTTCATTTTCACTTTAACTTTTCACTCAAAAATATCATTTGTAATGAAAGGTGGTTGAAGGGTAGTCTTGATAAATCCAAATCTTGATTTGCTACAGGTGGGAGGACACACCATGCTGCCCATCCGCTGGATGCCACCAGAAAGCATCATGTACAGGAAGTTCACGACGGAGAGTGACGTGTGGAGCTTCGGCGTTATTCTCTGGGAGATCTTCACCTATGGAAAGCAGCCATGGTTTCAGCTTGCAAATAATGAGGTATGTCAAAAACCAAAGTTGGAAATGAGCACTGCCGGTTTGTGCGTATAGACATATATTATTTTTATTTGCATATATTTGGAGAAAATGAAAACTGGAGAAACAGGTGAAAATAACACAAAAGATGCTCTGTATTTTTTCAAACCTCAAATACTGTATTTAGAAAAAGTTCAAATGTTTTTTTTATGTGATAACCTGGATTTTTATCCAGTTTTCATGGGTCTTGTCATCCTGTCAGTCTTTCACATTGCTGTTGGATGACTTTGTCACTCCTGAGGTTTGATTTTGTTGAAATTCAACAGACACTGGACTGGAATTGACACAGTACATCTAGAAATGCTGATGAAATGAACATGTGGATTTCTTTCTTTCTTTCTTTCTTTCTGGTGTCCCCTTGAGTTGTATTAAACATGAAGACGGCAACTCAGGCTTGTCCTGAACACGAGTTGCCTTTAAGGAACAGAAAATACATGCGTTGTTGGCTTATTCATTGCACACGCTCCCTTGTGTACTGCATTAAAAAGCAACCTGCTTCATTTTCTCCCATTATTCCTCTCAATGTTACATTTAACTGAACTTCAAACATCTGCACACACACAAACGCATAAAGATGCAGCTTCAAAAATATTTCCATGTGCCTGAATAGCGCAGATTGTTATTTACCTTTTCGGATGCGCCTCTTAATGAATACTATTGAAACACAATTACATTTTGCTACGGTTAAAGCTTTATATAGCTTCTAGAATACTCGTTGGTGTTTCTGGGCTTAATGCTTCCAAATAAAACCAAACTTTGATCTTAGTGGGGTGCTATGTGTACAATATGAGAAATTTAATTACATTACATTGCCAGAGGCTGTTTTTTTATGAATAGAGGAGCTTCTTTTCACATCAGATAGGAAGTCATGAAGTAAGATCATAAAGAGATTAACTAATGCGCTTTAAAGGAAAATCTCATAAAACCTGGGTTGTTTAGGTTATATTTCTCCCTGCAAGCAAAAGGAAGACGTTAGAAATTATATTTTGGATAAATGAAAGAGGCTTTGTAGGATTATTAATATTGTTTGTATTGTGGCATTGTTTATTGAAGCACATCCCCCATTGTCATTACCCAGTGGCGTAACTTTGTTTTGAAAAGTGGAGGGGACAGAGATGACAAAAGCAATACTTTAATAAATTGTTTCTGTAATAACTCGTTGGGAATATTTATCATATATAGTGGGCGGTCCATCCATTGGCTACTCCGACTCCAGTTCTCACAGTATGTGGTTCCCAAACTGTCATTTGGGGAAGGTCACTTGGCTGTTGCGGTGCATTACACACAACTGTTTATTCCTATGACTAAAAATGTCACTTGTTCATTGGTTTGCGCGTTTTAGTGCTTGGACACTGGATGCACAATCAAGCGCCGCGAGTGCGGATGATGAATGCATTTTTATACTGGCCGCATATTCCGCAAGTATAACTTACAAGTGTGAGCAACGGGAAATGTTGAGAAAGCGGCGCATCCTGCGTTTCCCACGAGCTTTAGATGTTAATGGCCCCTAAACAATACACACCTTCCGCAAGCATTTCTTCCAAAAAGTGATGGGGACATGTCCCACCTGTCCCACCCGCAAATTACACCTATGTCATTACCGCAAGCCAAAAAAACTCATTACTGTAATACAAAATATTATTTTAGATGCATTGTTTCAATTGTAAAGTGTTGATACGCATTGGTAGTACTGCAGTTTATGTGAATTCAAATAAATACAGAATTACAGTAATGAGAATCTAATGAATATAATGGGAATTACAATAAAAAAATCCAGATGCATTGCAGTAATGAGACTGTGGGGGTTGGAATGTGCATAATTATAAATATAATAAAAATGAACATAATGATAATAATGCCACAAAGCATAAAATCCTGATCCAAAAATAGAAAACATGTTTTGTTGGTTTTTTGTTTATTTATTAAGAAGTTACTAGTACAATTGAAGAGTTAATTCGCACAAAACAGATAACTCCTTTAAAATTAAAATTAAATATGATTTAAAATAAATCATGTTTTTATTGTGCTATCATGTGTTTATTGTTTTTCTGTATTAGTTAGTTGTATTTTTTAAATGTATAATTACTTAATCAAATTGAATGAATAAACAAATACATTTAATAAATCATTTTAACTTGGAATGCACAATAAAAAACATGGTTTTTAAAATAGTTTTGAAAAGTAAAAAACAAACCCTCTGTATACCTCAAATCACAGCTGGATTAAACACTCCACACAGAGATTATCAATATCATCTCTGGGAATCATAATCTGTAAATGGATGATGATTTATGTGAAGTAGAAGTGTGCTTTGTATTACACTCCGACAAGGTGACTTGAATACCAATGACAACCAGCGTTCCATATTCTGTTGCCGGAGGGTCTGTGGCTACTGTATTGCATCAGAATGTTGTGAAACTAAATCACAGTATCCGTCAATAGAACACAGACAGTCGCTAGCTGGAGTAAGAGCGGTGAACTCAAGGGACAACAAACAATTATCTGTCTCTTCCAAAAGTCAATATAAAGCTGTCTACTCGATCAGATGTCTCGAGTTCCATGAGATGGTTGTATTTTGTAATAGACAAGTCGTAGATGTTTTCTGTACAGAACCAGCAAACTGTTACGAGAGGGAATTGATTCTGAAATGAACCTATAACATTTTTGTATGATTACATATGAACCCATACCCACGATGCATTGCAGTACCATCAGCCAATCAGAAGTATTCACGATGTCTCCCTCTCTCTACAGGTAATCGAATGCATCACACAAGGACGCGTACTGGAACGGCCACGAGTTTGTCTCAAGGAAGTGTACGACATCATGCTGGGATGCTGGCAGAGGGAACCACAGCAGAGGTTAAACATCAAAGACATCCAGAAAATTCTTTATTCCTTGGGCAAAGCCACACCCGTCTACCTGGACATCCTGGGCTAGTGTTTGTTGGGATTATGTTTGTACGTCTGCGTCTATCCAAAAGAGGAACAACCTGGGAATAACCCAAAACAACATGTACCTTACTGCTTCACTGTCAGACACCTACAACATGGGGATGGACTTAAGTGCCTGCTACTTCTTTCGATACACTGGAAAACAGTCTTTAAAAAGCACTTTTACATTTTGTTTACCTGCATAGAAAATGTACAGCAGAGAAGAGGAGTCTTTCGCTATTTCTTTCATTTTTCCTTTGGTTTTGGTAAGAAGAGCCTACTTTTGAACTCTAAAGGAAGAACAACGGAAATCCCCCTTTCCTCAAAAATATGGAAAAAAATATTTTTTGTTTTTGTTTCCTGACTGCTTGAGAAAACTCCCTCGTGGTTGTTTTTCATTTTATAAAAAAATATATTTTTCTTTATTTTTCTTTCTCCAAGTGTGGACGTCTGCCATGTTTCTCGCTGAGGGTATCTCACCTTTGGGATGTGACTGCTTGCCGTTGCCAGGTCAGACGATCGGCAAGGACTTTTTTGTCAAAAAGCCTTACTGCGCTCTGATTGGCCAGATCTTCTCTTTGACTCTGCAGGAAGTATCCAACAGGGCTTTTAAATACAATGAGGAGCTATTTAGCGAATGGATTAACTTGAAGGAGCAAAGGAACCACCAATCAATACAAAGGAGTTTATTTAAAAAAAACGAATGTATATAATGTAAATTTTAGTGTCACAGGCGACAGTATGTTAAATTATTTCATTTCCTGATTAGATTATTTTAGTTGGCGTGCTGTTACGGTGAGTAAATTCTATAAATATTTTGATAATATTTTAATGTTTCTTTTCACATGTCCATAGAATGTATGTCCATATTTTGATCTGAACGAACTTCCTTTGAATTCCCTTATGCCTCTTTTTTGTCTGTTTGATATGTGACAAAATGTGTCCATGAATAAGATTTTCACTGCAAAACACACACACATACCATGGCAGTAAACATCATTGCCTCACTCCTTGTATTCCAGAGACCATTGGCTTCTAAAGTGGTTAAAAAAGATTGAAGAAAATCTCATTCCATTCATTAAGCTTCATCTCATGGTTGTGCTTCTTTTTAAAAACGTCCTTTTAGCGTAGTTGAAGTAATAACAGAAAGACGTTTAGACTGTTTGCGAGAGTTGGCATGTGCAAGCTTATTACATCTTTTTACAGTGTTTTCTAGAAATGGACTTCTTACGTTTTTCGTTATTTATAAACAAAAGTGCATAGCAAACATTGTCAGGTAAAACTGCTGTCCTAGTATTTCTTTTCAATCTCTCTCTTATTGTATCCACATTGTATCCATTGATTTTTCAAAATAAGCCTGTAACAAACTTCTGTGAATTCTGTCGCATAATATATATTCCTTTCTCAAACTTTAACAATTGGATTCTTTGTAAACACAATAATGTGATGATGTCTTTGTCAGCTTTCCCAAAACTAAAGGGCTTATTTAGATCTTCCTTCATTCTGAAATGACAAACGGCAGTATTATATTGGAAGGTGTTCAGTCTCTCTTGCATGCTTTTGCTGGCGCATGCTTTTTCATTCAAGGTGATCCATGGCTCAGTATTTCTCTGATGATAAATCTGTCATCACCGCACACGCAGTCGTTCAGGTAAACTTTACTTCGGCTTTTGGCAGCAGCCACCTCATCTGCGCTTTTTGAGAGCACACAATAAGCGATATTTTATCAATTCAACCTGTAGGAGACTTAACCCTTAAATGTATCACATGAATTGTGTTCGCAGTAAGTTTCTCGCAACTTCCTGTCTAAACCATTCAGACGTGAAATGTCGAAAACTTTTCCATCCGCCTATCAGCGACCGCACACTAAATTGCTGTAATGTTGCAATCTACCCGTCACGATTTTCTGCTTACCCTTAATCTCATCCTTCACATCAGGAAAAATTCCCGGTGCGGAGGAAGCAACTTGAACATTCGTTGATCTTGTTGTGTTGTTTTTTTCTGCTTCCCACAGTGGCCAGATAATTCTCTCCACATCTACTGTATGACAAGGGGGAAATTGCAAAAGTCTTTCCATAACACCGACAGCGATGTGTTTATGTGTGATAAGATGCTTCTCATTTTGATATTCTTGTCGGCTGCGGGCCCCCACTGCAGATAGTCACTGACTTAACAATTTTGCCCATGTCGAGTGCGCCAAGCGTTTTATGCAAAAGAGCAACACAGGAGATTTATCCCGGTAGACCGAATGCCGGCTTTCTGAATTCTGACGTTTATGAAGTAAACAGGCCTGCCTTCACCCAGAACCTTGTCGGAGGGCTTGCCTTTTAACAGAGACACGGTCCTCTTACTGACTGTAATTTCTGCAAAAGTCTCATTGATGTGGCGTACCAGATTTTTCACGTCAATCATAGCGCACAGTCGAGCGTTCATGCTAAATTAGGTTCTAATTGGAAGGAAACAGACAAAACGTCACTTTTGCTTCCTTTAGAGAGACATGCCATCCAGAATGCGTTGTTGCTGATTTCTAAATAAGAAAATACAAATTATATACTTATTTAATTTTTATATTATATTATTTTTATATTTTATATGATATTTTTCTTATTCCGAAATCAAACACGGCATATATATATATATACTTTTAATTTATTTTTTTCTCTGAAAACTATATCCAGTATTTCTTTCCCACCCATCTCACATTGCCTTTTATTAAAATACTGGTTTAATGAAATATGGATGAAATTCATTAAAACTCCATTAGCACAAGCATGCTTCATCTCCAATATTTAACAATTTAATAAAAATTCAATAAAACATTATTTTCTTATCCATTCATTATATAACCAGCCAGCAATTTCATCCTCTAATTTTCATCCTCTATTTCGCCAACCATAATCTTTATATCTATATTAGCCCCTTCCCCACGTGTCTGTGGCTTCTATCTCTACCAAATCAAAACATCTACCTTCGTCCTAAAGAGAACTAGAGGTTGTGACTTGCTGTTGTGAATCGGTTGAGCTGGTGGCTACTGAAGATTATTTGAGTCATTGACTATATAACTGAGACTAACGGGGTTGAAAGAGTCCAACATTTTCTCCGCATTTTACTCGGCGAGACCGATCGTTGTTCAATGACCTGTGAAAGGTGGATTACACAAACACGTCGAGGAGGGGCCGGCTGCTGGGGAGCCCGCATCCTTATCATCCGGAGCTGCCAGAGAACAGAGGCGACCTGAATTAGCAAATTCTGTAAACGAAGAAACGCAGGCTGCAGCTGGTTCGGAGACGGGGGATCAAAGAGGAAGACGGTGTGAGCAGGTTGACGGCGCGACGGCTCCGGGGGTTGCTGTGACTCTAATGACTTCACCTTGCAGAAATGGGTGGAAATTACCAATGAAATGAGTTTTTGGCCTGGGCTTTTAGATATCTCTTAAATATGATGGCCGGTCTTGTGGTAATCCCCCCGAGGCGTAGGAGAGGTGTGTGCGGCTGGTTGGGCGAGTGTGAGAAAGGGAAGGGTGGGAAAGATGAATCGGTGAAGGTCAAACACTAACAGAGTGAATGAAAGAGCCACAGCGCTGTCTGTTGGCAGGCTAACAAAGTTGAGTTAAGCATTCGGAGAGAGGCAGAATCTCTCTCTTTTTCTCGCTCACTCGCCACCGTGGCAGGGCACAGGGCGATTGATGAGAGGTTTAAGACCTTAATCATGAGAAGAAGGAGCGAGGCAGGAAACTGGAACATTATGGCTGGAATGAGCTCTCTTTCAGCACTTCATAACCCCGCAGAAGGGCTGCAAAACCTCGGCACTGTCACGCTTGGCTGCTGATCTCAGATCAGCCCTCTCCTCATCCATTTATCCTACCTTCTGCGGGCCCGATTTACCAATGCATTTAACGCATTCAAGACGAGGAAGAGAAAGTATAATTGGGAATTGGTGACGTAAACGTAAAACCAAATGCGTAAATACTCAGATTTAGCATCGGAACACGTCGTGTGTTAACTCTCTCCTTTTTGTAGCTTTTGATTTATTTTCCTACGAGCAATCAGAGAAAAAAACACCAGACGTAGCGCCTTTAGAACCACTAACAACCCTGTCAAATTAGCCGGGCGATGTTCAGATCTCATTTAGGACCGCGACACTTGATGTGGTCACCTGGAGCATTAATCTTCCCGTGATGAAGTCACGCTAAATATCTAAACTGATTCAATCTCTTATCCCGAATCGTCCGCAGATCCCAAGCCATCGCAGTCGCTTGCATAAAAACACGCCATCCTGCTTAGCCCGCGGGATAAAATTCTTTCTCATCGCTTTAGAAACATTTAATTAAAGATCATTATCTGATTCAAAACCCCACTCCTAAATTACAAATGAGACTACCAGAACAAGTCCTTATCTACCTCCAGTGCATTGCGGCTTAAGTACTCTTAATGTACTCTGGAAAAAGCATTTCAAACCCGCTGTCGATCACAGCATGTTCTGCTGATGATATGAATAACAGCGGCCAACATTTTTGTACATTTGAAGCACCGATATGGCTATAATACCGCACAAAATGTCTTAGTACGGCTTGCCTAGACTCACACTGCAGTCGCTGTACGCTCTGGGCACATGGACAAGCATGTGAATCTTGTTACTTAGAACTGAAAGTGCTTCAGAGATCCATAGTTCAGGCCGGCAGGTCTCCAGAGCTGTGAGAAAAGCCAATCCCACTTCTAAGAAAAGCTGGCCGAATGCAACTCCGGTTTTCTCTAAAAGGGAGGTTAAAATTGACTGCAGCATTAAGACTTCAGATGGGGACGTCACCCCGGAGCAAACTCCTGCATCGTCAGCAGACTTTGACGTCTAGATTAACCTTGCCGCTGTGAGCGTGCTGACGGGTTCTCATTGGGATGCAAGAAGCGTCTCGGACCTACTCTAGAATCATTGTTTCCTGTGTGAACAGGAAGATGTGAACGTGCTATCTATATACTGTTTATAGATTTATAGATAGATGTGTGTCTATGTGTGTGTGTGAGAGAGAGAGAGAGAGAGAGAGAGAGAGAGAGAGAGAGAGAGAGAGAGAGAGAGAGAGAGAGAGAGGGTGTTACTGTTTTTGAAAGGAAATTTTGAAATAAATAGTGATCAGTTCAGACCTCTCCACCGTTCCCAAGCTCACCAGGTTACCAGCAGATTTGAGATACACCAAAGAGTCCATGTGAAAGGCTTAACTCTCTGTTTTCAATCTTCTCCACTGAAGTGTTTTTTATTCCTTAATAGAGACTAAGGCCCATTGTACCACAAAAGAATACATGTCAATCAGAACAACAGGAGAGCTCCTTGAAACTCTCTGAACCGTTTGATTCAACCTTGTTGCTCTCCGCTCAGACTCAAAGTTGTGTTACCGGGACAGTTTTATCTTCAAGTGAAATGTTATTTTAGCCTGTAATTGTTTCTGTTCACTTGTGCCAGATAATGACCGAAAACCTATTGGTCTTTATTCGGATATCTAAACGTTGGGACGGCCAAGTTTCTAAAGTAACATGCCAGCTGCCAACTCAATATGGATGTAATAAGTCACTTTTGAAGTCGTCGTCTTTCCAAGCTTCTCAAGTTTTGTGCGGTATACTTTGATGTATAGAAATAACCTTAGGTGGTCTTTCGCTGGTGTTCGTCTGGTTTAGCTAGTCTCTGAACCTAGCCAAGATGGTTGTTTTAGCTGGTCTGCCAACTGGTTGACCAGCTAAAAAGTGCCTAGGATACAATCCCTAATGAAACGATTAAAACAGACTCATTAGAATATAACAGAAAATATCCAAATCTGGTCAAGCTGGTGTTCACCAACATCCCAAAATTCTCTTAAACCATCAAAAACAGACCAGACTCATTAAACTGGTGGCCAGCTAAGACCGGCAAACCACCGTAGGCTGTTTTAAACTTTTATTCAGCAGGGTTGTAGTCATAAGCTCTGTCTCTGCCTTTGATTCGTGGTTGACTTTCCCACCAAACCCACCAAGCAAACGATCGTGAGACTGAGACACTCGTGGCTCTCTTGCTGAAGGACCAACTGCAGAGAAACAGCTTTAATATCTTCATTAGCGCCACGGCTAATGGCTGAAAACCCCTGCAGGGTTAAGAGGGTGCTGGCAGTAACCTGCCCGTACAATACGCCGACTAAAAATAGCGTATGGAGAAGTAGCGTATAGATGAGTGGGGCAGTGAGTTCTGACTCACTCCACATTTGCCTTGAAGCTCGAGCAACATATTAGATCACAGCAAACCCCCACCCGACCAATGCTACCCACAACACCGCAGGTTTAAACTAGACTACTGCAAACTAGCCTCTCACTGCAGCATATGAAGATAAAATGTCTGTGTGTGTCACAGTGTGTGAAGGGTGACATCCGACCTTTTAGTTTATATAAAGGCTTTGGAAGTATTGTAGTGTGGATAGATGATGCATGTGATATTACACTTTGATGCGTTTAACTTTTTTTACATACAGTCAATATTTCACACTCATTTTGTGGTGCATTTTGTTAAAGGGAAAGTTAAAAATGCTGTCATCATTTACTCACCTTCTTGTCATTTCAAACCTGTATGACTTTCTTTCTTCTGCAGAACACAAAATAAGATATTTTGAAGGATGTTGGTAACCGAACAACGGGGCCATCCATTGACTTGCATTGGTTTTGAGTTCATACAATGAAAGTGAATGGGGGCCAGTGTTGTTCGGTTACCAACATTCTTCAAAATATTTTATTTTGTGTTCTGCAGAAAAAAGAAAGTCATACAGGTTTGAAATGACAAGAGGGTGGAGTAAATGATGACTTAATTTTTATTTTTGGGTGAACTATCCCTTTAAGGCTGAACGAGATGAAGAACTGGAAGATGGTAACCAATGGTTTCAATGTCACTTTTATGCACATATGCACAATGCAAATTTGCAACCAGTTATTAGTACATGCAGACCCTCGAGATGAACATACTGTATAGGGCACTATTTTTAGAAGGTGTTTGATGGCCAAAAGACACCAAGCGAAACAAAATAATTTATTATTATAGGCTGTAAGCAGGGGCGGATTAAGGTGGTCAGGGGCCTCTAGGCTGCTCTTTGGGTAAGGCCCCTTAGGTGCCTTTCACGCTTGCAGTTTAGTTCGGAACGGAGCACGGTTTGCATGAAAAGCCGCTAATGTAAAAGCTGTCACGCGAACTCAGGTTCGCACCAGGGTACCAAACCCTGCGCATGCGCTTTAGCCGATTACAATGCATGTAAGAAATGATAGCGTCGGTAGTTTACCTTGGATTTGAGCAAGAGTGAGCCTGCATTATTTTGCGCGTTGCGAGTGGAATCAGAGCGGCAAATGAATACGATGTTTCCAGATTTTAAAAAAGTCTTGATAAATAGTCTGTTTGCAAGCAGCAGAAAGCTCTGTAAGCGAACATACAGTAAAACCTAGTGTTGTTTACTCTGCGCTGCGCATAATAGCATCAAGTCATTAAAACACAATAAATTGACCAGTGTTCTGTTTACTATCATGGGTCATGCACGTTCGTGATGACGTGAAATGAATGCAAACGCACCAGGGTTCGATAGAATCAAGCTGAGCCTGAGACACAAACCAACGCTGCGAGTGGCGTCAGAACAATCGCACTCGGATACACACACATCAAATACTACAGTGTTTCCTCTACATTCCGAGCTACTTTGCAATGGCAAACACCACGAGAGCACAAGCTCCAGTTTTATACAAGTATACGTGAAATATAAACAGCCCTTAAAAACGCCTCGGTGGATCTTTACTGAGACACAAACCCCTGTGCATTACATAAACTGTGTATAAAACAAAGCCATAATTAAAAACCAACCTGTATAATATGCGTGTCATTATGGAATAACTCACTGAAATATTCCCGATGACATGATGAGCTAACTGCTGCAACAGCTAGCACCGATGTTAGCCAATGCGAGCTGCCAGTCCTCCTTCTGCTATCTTGGTCACGTTGTTCTTTCAACCTTTGTATTTTCCATTTTTGTGCTCCACTATTGTACTTTCTTTCAGACATTTTGCCGCTATGCCATCTAGCAATAGCAGTGACGTAAATGAAAATGATTGCATGATTTCACCAGCAGCTGATTGGACAGATGTCACCCAAATATAACATCTATCCAATCACCGGATTATGTTTTGTTATTTCTTATGGGCCAATTAGGGTCTATTTTTAGTTGCGCTGAAGTAAATTCAAAATAAAGAATCCAATCAGAGGCCCCTAAACAGGTGGGGGCCCTAGGCTGCAGCCTAGGCAAGCCTGTGCGTTAATCCGCGCTTGGCTGTAAGTGAGCGTTTATTATAAGTGAACCACATGTTTTTCTGAAACATACTGTAGAAAAAATGTGGATGTTATTTTGCTTTTACAATTGCAAGGTCATCACTTGCTGTTCTGTTTACGTTAGTGTTAATAACCTTTTGTTTTATTGTTAAAACATGCCTGCTAGTTTAGGGTGTTGTTCTTTAAAAAAACTAATTTAAATTTAATGTAATAGGTCTTATTATGTGTATTCTCTAATCCCGGTTTAGATAAGTAATCTATTAGTGGGTTCTTGACACACCGACATTGGTTTAACCCATAGCGTGAATTTGAATAGATTGGTTAAATGTGAAAGTGATTTTAAAAAATATTTAAAAACATGAAATAGTAATTAGCTTTGCGGTTGTTTTTAACTTTAAAGTCATTGATCTTTCCGCCCCACAAAAGATTTCACAAACATGTTTTGAAAAGCCATCAGAATGTGAAAAGATAAAGAAACGATTGTGCCAGCTTTGATGTTGGAAACATCAACCATTTCAGATATTATTGTTTAATAATGTCAAAAACGGGGCCAGCGCTCTTCTTATTGTTTTCCAAAACAAAGACTGATGATTAAAAAAACACATTACTTATTTCTCAGCTCACATTGAAGGGTCTTAACAAATCTCCATACCAGATCACATTGTTTTTTTAACAATGTCATGAAAGCCATAAATAGTCTATTTGATATTAAAAGCCATGCGAGGAAAAATACAATTCTGTTGTGTATACAAATTCTGTTTTCATCACACCACCAGACCATTTACCTTAATTATTTGAATATATAATAAAGACAGCAGCTTAAACTCAATTTTTCTCTCTCTCTATTCACACATGGTGCTCAATCCAGTCGGTAGCTGAAAACTCCACAGCGGGAACTGACATTTCAGACCTTGTTGTAAAAGCTAACCACAGCTATATTAAAGTCTGCAGGCAGTAGGATTTGCTCTCATCCAAAAAATCATGGCTCACCATGTATTGTTTGGTCCATCTTTTCATCTCTCAAACATCCTGGCCCTCCAGGTAATAGACGCACTGTACACTAGACCAGTAGATGTCATATTGTCACGGTGCAGCTCTGACGGAGAGCCAGGTCAGTGATCTGGAATCCAGGGAGAGGCGATGGGACGGTAATCTTGAATGTAATGGGACTCTGTTTTTGTAACTCATCTCAGATTATTGCGGAAGAGAAATATATTATCGTAAAACAGTCTTGAATCCATGTCAACAAGTTGAGTTTTCGCTTCTTTGTTCCACAGCTTGTTGTCATTGTTCTTGATGTCCTACAGGTATAAACGATGCTTGGGCGAGTCATTAGCAATATTTGTCATATTCGTCCTTCGTATGATTCCTAATATATTTCTCTTCTGTGATTTGTGTGTGAGCAAAAATCTGTTGCAATATTAAACTGTGGGAGACGTTTAAGCTACGCATCTGTATGCATCTGTTTCCATACATGGTCTTTCATTTGAGTTAACGTAAGAGCAGCTGAGCTAGTCGAGGAGCTATTCGACCGTCTTAATATTTATGAGTGTGACGAGTGCTGATATTTTGTGTTTTCATTGCCATCGCTCTGTGTACGGTTTTAAAATAACTTTGTGACACCCTCTGGCATCCGCAGTAATGTATTTTCCATCTGAGAAGTCTGACGTGCTGACTCTACGATTTCTCTTGACTATTTCTATTATCGTGTCCGAACCCTCGTCGGAGTGGTGACGGAACGAGGTGTGGAAAAAATTTCCCAGATTCCTCTGTTTGTAACTCATCGTTAATCCACCTGTGTTCTGTTTACTTCATCTATAAACTAAAAACAGCTGTAACTAACTATGTATCCTACGATGATTTATGTAGACTTATTCTATAAATAAACTGAAAAAATACACCTGCCTGTGTCATTATTTGTTTTGTATTCGATTCTTTGAGATGTTGCGATATAATGATGTTATTCTTAAAGCATCACAATATATAAAATACAGCACGATGTCATATGAGCACACAGGACACCTTTTCCGGACCCTCGAACCCCTTCGGCTGGTTCGACATCTGACCTTGAGTCAAATAACTTTCTCTGTTCACACACCAGGCTGGAGGACATGATATAAGTGCTTCTGCCATCACGCCAATATATTACGTGCACCCAAATCACTCTGTATCCACGACAGGCTGTCTCCAGGGTGGGAAGGAGGCCGTTAGCACCTCCGTACCTGCAGTCTGATGATGACCTCTTCAGTTGTGACCTTACCAGAGAGAGCTGTGTAAAACATGGCCTCCTTTAACTCCACACAGCGGTGAATTAGATCTTATTCGACGTCTTTCTTTACTTACAATTGTTAAATCACTTAGATATTGCAAAATAAAGTCAATAGAATGGTCAAAATTTGGTCTCAACCACATATTCATGTAGAAAAAATGAAGTGTCCGATATGGTCAACTCTCATTGTGTGGAAAAAGCGATGCAAGATCTTTTGTGTTCCACAGAAATAGCAGCATTCTGTTTTATTAATACATCCCTAATAGATGTAAATTAATTTAATGCGAATAAGTGTTGTTTGCAAACTGTTCAAAGTTGCTAATTGTACCTCAGAGACGTTCATTAACGTGAACTTTAATGAAGTTAATTGTTGTTAGCTGAGGCTCAATGCAGATTTATTGTATTGTGAATGCAAAAATATATAAAACATAAGCGCCGCATTTTATATTTTTCCTTGGGGTCACCACAAAAATGGTACAACATCTTAGCTTTACTGAAGATAACCAAAGATATTAATATTGACAAGATGTGCTGCTGCCGTTACAATGACTGGCAAGGAAGGCAACACTCATTATGGCCGCTGTAGCGAAGGAAGTCCCGCCTTCCACTAAAACGAGCTAATCGTCAATCAGTAAAGACTATTCACTGGGGCGGGGCTCTCGTGAGGCGGTTGCCAGCCTGTGCGCAGGCGCAGTAGATGAGGCGACCTCCAAAAAGGTGATTTTTAGCGCAATTTAAGCTTAGCAAACCAAATACAGTTACAGTTCATGTCATGTTTGACCGGAAATCAGATGTTTAATTGTGATTTTTGACTGTGATTTTAGAAATATATGCCTTTTTCATTCAAGTAGATAAGACTGTGGACTTGCTATGAAGTAAATAGCTGCCCAGAGGCGTTGCAAACATGGCCGCCGAGTGGCACAACTTCCGTAAATGGACTTTGAGATAACTCATGATGGGATTCCCATTGTAAGACATGGTATGCATCATTACAAACAGACATTAACAAACAGATCCCATCTGTTTTTAAACCTATTGTAAAGTTCCTATAGACCACTTTGGAAGACGTAAACAACGCTGGTCCACCGCGGTCCAAAAGAACTTCTTGTTTCAGTTTTTGAACACTACACAAACGTTTGAACAGAACACAACCAACAGAAAATGTATAACTGAACCAAAATGTTAAACGAATATCTTTAAGATGAAATTATATATGTAAGATTTAAAAAAAGTAGAAGTGCTGAACCAGAAACCAGTTGGCCAGAAACCTGGGAGTGGTGATCGACGATCAGCTTAACTTCACTGATCAGGTTGCCAGCACCACCCGGTCCTGTAGATTCATCCTCTACAATATTAGGAAAATTAGACCTTTCCTATCTGAGCATGCTACGCAAGTCCAAGTCCAGGCTCTTGTTCTGTCCAGACTGGACTACTGCAATGCACTACTGGCTGGACTTCCAGTTTGCACAACCAAACCTCTACAGATGATCCAGAATGCGGCGGCAAGAGTGGTCTTCAATGAACCGAGAGCGCACATCACTCCTCTCTTCACTAAGCTCCCTGTAGTCGCTCGAATCAAATTCAAGACTCTACTCCTGGCCTACAAGACCACCACTGATTTGGCACCCCCTTATCTTCACTCGCTAATGCAGACTTATATACCCGCCAGATCCCTACGGTCTGCAAACGAACGACGTCTTGTGGTGCCATCCCAAAAAGGTAAGAAATCTCTCTCACGTACCTTCTCGGGATCGGTTCCACATTTATGGAATGATCTGCCCGCTGCTACAAGATCAGCAGATTCTGTGGCCATCTTTAAGAACCGTCTGAAAACACATCTCTTCTGTCAGCACCTGACTGATCAGTTCTGACTTCTATCTCTTTTCTACTCTTTCAAAAAAACAACTTGGCTCTGTATACTGTGGTAGGCTATATGAGACCAGTTTTCTTTTGTTGCACTTATGCTTTTTGTTGTCCTTATGTTGTTTCAATTGCTTCCATTCTTTCCCTCATTTGTAAGTCGCTTTGGATAAAAGCATCTGCTAAATGACTAAATGTAATGTAAATGTAACCAGTATTTACATCTTGTGAAGTGGTCTATACCACAAGTGAATCATTCATGATTTGGCACCTGTCAAGTCTTAAATGATCTCTTGCTAATGAGGTCGCCCTTTCTGTCTCCGCCTCTGATTCCGAGCACCACGCCATGATTGATCGCTGTAAATCTCGTTCCGAGGGTCTCATGTCATCGTTGTGATCCGGTCAAACGCGAGGGACAGCGCTCTAATGGATTTCTAATTTACATGCAGGCGACGGAACCCTTAAATTTTAATTAAGACAGTGTGGGATCTTGAAGAAAGAACATGACGGCACACCAGGTGATTTAAGACGAGATAAAGTTGACCTGCCAGTCTAATCCATGACGACCACGATCTTCATTTTCGCCCTTTCAGTTTAGCTTGTGGTGGGAAAGTTTTACAAAGCGTCCCCAGACAGCTGTGCTTGTTAAATATAAGTGCATATATACAGTATAAATAGGCCAAGAAATAATCAACAGACTTTTTTATACTGCGGAAGGTAAAATCTGCAGAATTCTGCTGAGCAGGGAGTACCAGAGTCTTATGAATTTGTGCTCATGAATATTGAATTTCCTCAGAGGCTGACGCTATAAAAATACAATAAAGCACAAGATTATTTGATGATTTTCTTGCATTGTGGGGTGAAAGCAGTCATGCTATCTACTGTAAATGTTGATATCTTATACATAACGGTGGCTAAAGTCCTTTTACAAGACACGTTTTAAAGTGATAGTTCATCCAAAAACAAAAATTCTGTCATCAGTTAATCACCCTCTTGACATTTGAAACCTGTATGACTTTCTTTCTTCTGCAAAACACAAAAGAAGGTATTTTGAAGAATGTTGGTAACCAAATACCTTTGGTCCCCATTAACTTTTATTGTACACAAAACCAATGCAAGTCAATGGGTGCCAGTGTTGTTTGGTTACCAACATTCTTCAAAATATTTTCTTTTGTATTCTGCAGAATAAAGAAAGTCAAACAGGTTTGAAATAAGATGATGAGTAAATGGCGACAGAATTTTCATTTTTGGGTGAACTACAGTATCACTTTAACCTGAAAAAAGGAAACTCTCCATTGAATTTGGTCTTCTCTCTGTGCTCTGTGTTCTCTGTGCCTTTTTAAAGTATTATAAGTATTATATAAATGTTGATATGGATAAAATAGTTTTAAATATGTTGAACTAGTTTTTAATGCCACCATAATTTAATAAATACAATATATTCCACAAATTACTTCGTATTAGTATACTATAGAGTTATAATGTTGAAGTGTGCCAAACATAACTGACAGAATTTCAACTACTCCAGTCTTCCTCTATTTAAAAGATGGAAAAATATTCCCACCCCGAACTCGGATTATTGGTGGACAGGAACTGTATGGCCATTAAAAAACATTTTATTATGTTTGATGCCTCTATAGTGCTTAGAAATGACTTCCCTTTATAAACTTTTCTGACTAACACCTTACAAAGCCTTGCAAATTGTTGACGTTGATTTTGCAAGTCATGTATCTCGGGTGTTTGTTGCTGTTGTTTTTCAATTTACTCTTCATTCGCAGGAGCTCCTTATTCCCACCAAGGCTTGAGTTCATTCATCTCACCAGGCACCTGCTGAAACCCCCAGTGCAATGACAGGCATCTGTGAGTCCGACCAGACCTGCGTCGTGGCAATTTACAGATCAGACATTACAAACACCAAGCAAGTCAGACTGGTAATGAATTATGCAGACAGAGGGAACTGACAAGCCTTTGAAGGTTTGAAGGTTGAAAGGAGGGTGAAAGGCAAGTTCCTCTAGGGTGCAGACTGCACAACAGAGACACGGGTGTTGAGAGAGCGACGGTGGAGGTGTGTGCAAAACATCCATGATGGTTTCATTCGGAGCTCTATTCCCTCATTCATTCACTGACACTCACTGTTATCATTTTTGTATGAATTCGTAAGTTGTGAATCGTAGAAAAACAAACGATTACTAGACAAAAGCAATACTGAAGCCTCACCCCTAGCGTGACTGGCGCGAAAACGAATCGTACTAAAATGTACGAATGAAATCGTATGAATTCATACAAATTAGCCCATTAGCCACATTCTAAGATAGTTACGATTTTGCCGTGAGATTGTGTTGGTAATATTGGTGCAGGGATGTCTGTCAACGTAAATTAAAAATATTCATTCCTTGGTTCCACCGTGCTATTCTAAAGAAAACAATCTTTTGTCAAAATGTAAACAGTTTCTTTATTTATTACAATTCCCCAAAAATCTACGTAAAATCTAAAGTGCATTTCATAGGGTTGAATTAACACATTCGCCTTTTAAAACATACAACTCATGACACACATTTCTATTGCCCTACACAAAATAAAAGCCCTTAAATGTTTTGTTCCTCCCTCCCAGTCCCAACCCTTCTCATTGACCAAATGCCAACATCAAAGGGGTTAATGAACAGTACACCAACAGCTGTTGCGGTAAGTAAAGAGGTGATTTTTTTCAGGAATTAAATTATATATCATGCCGGCCAGGGCAATTGCTAGCGCTCGCTCTCTCGCCGAAACCGCCTCTGCTTTATGATTTATTAAAACCCCATAACCTAAGGTCCCATTAACATTTCATAAAGTGAGCTATTTTCGCTACTCCTTTAATGTAGCCTACCTTTCAACGCGCCACATTCATCCGCGGGAGTACCAGGTGCTGCCGGAGATCGGGCACGTTGTGAGGTTCACACATCTGCGACCGGGGTGACACTGGGCCGTTGGAAATGTGTCGAAATCACTGGATATTCCTCTTGGATTTGTAGTCTGCACTCTTTTTGGGCACGTAAAAGGTTAGCGGGCGAGTCAGTCGAGTTATATTTTCCATGTCTGTGTAAGGACACACGACTGACACGTTTTGTCATTTCTTGGCATTAATCTAGCGTGGAGAATGGACTTTAATTTAACCGAAGCCGCTGTGCCACTTCAGATGCGATATGATTGTGGATTGATTTCGGCCCACTTGCTGCTAAATCTAGCGTTCTATTTTTGTGTTATGAACAGCATGCTTAACCTCGTGAACTCAAGGCTTTGTTGATCACCGAAGAATAAAACATAAATGGGTTGACAAGTATCTTTAGGAACCAAACTATGAATTGAGTACAAAATCTGTAACCGATTTGCTCATTTTGATTCTCTGTATATGTAGCACTCCAAGCAGGTCTCAAGTGTACAACTGTCACGGTATTGATTGGCTTTCCACAAGTAAATCTTAATTAAATATGTAACCTCATAATAATGTTTGACTAATTCAAGTGGTTACATAGTTTCCCTAATGAGGAATGCATTGCCGGCATTACAGCGTATTGATCAAATAGTGGTCTCCACCACGCTCCTTCTCCAGTTTCAGCTCTAGACAGCGCTCCGATGTATTCTTTCGCCTTAGCCGAACCGCATCAAGCTAAATGGCGTGCGTAACTGTGGCCGCTCAGCACCGTTGTGTTTCTAAGGTTCCTTGTGTTACACAAGTGAGAGCATCTTCGCCTTATCGGGAGCTACACGAAAGCGAGACATCTGAGTTTCCCAGGGGAGAGAGACCGGGCTCGTCTGAGTGCCATGATCAATATGGGCCGCCCTCGCTTTTATATCAGGAAAATAATACAGCAGCACCATAATGCATCTGGTTACAGCCCCCCGGCATATGCTTTGGGAGGCTGCTGTTTCTCATCCACTATAAAGCAGTCCCTTTCCAGCACGTCCCCCGAGGGTGGTGGCATACGGTATCAACGGGAAAACAAAGCACTTTTCACTGTGTGTTAGTGAGGGGGAAGTCATACCTGTGCCACGGAGGAGAGAAATATCTTGCTGTTTCGGTTTCAGCTACTGCGGGAGAAACTTGCCACAGCGACACTGCGGCTGTTTATGCAATCATTTACAGTCGTGTGCTGTATCGAGAATGTGCATTTACATAATTTTCATGTTGAATGATGTTGTTAGGCCTCCCAATTCAAGACAGTGAAGGATGCCGTGAGTAAAAAGTGATAATCTTTATGTGGGAAACAGATTTATAATGTTTTCCAAAAGTAAATCTACGAGCTCTTTTTTATTAATTTGGGAGCTGTCTTTCTAACTTTTGCCTACGCAGGCAGCTTAACTTCAACATGTTGCTTAGCTAACTATGCAATACTCCAACCTGCATAAATATATGAAGCACACACGAATATTAGATCAAATAAAATAAAATAAAAATAATAACTTTGGAATATTGTTTTAATTAAATATGTTCGTTTTTGATCAACATTTCTCTTGGCTTGTTCATATTGGAACTACAGGGTGTGTTGCAATGCATTCTGGCAAACAGCCTTAGTTTCATAATTTGGCTAATGATGTTTTATTTATTTTGTTTTAAGGTAAAATCCGTAACTTTTGACTCTCTTTTATCTCTCTTGAAACATAAAAAATGTCAGGTTATTTACATGCCTGAAAAAAAAATGTTTTACTTAAATTATGAATTATTTTTATTAAATTATTAATTTTATAATTAATTATAAGCTAACTGTTGTGAATCGGGTCAAGATGACCGCTTAGAACACTGATTTATTTACCAAAAATGCTAAAAAAATTCAGCTTTTTCCATTTTTTTACTGTCGGACTGAAACCTCATATCTCCATTTTATCTCCATTCATGGTTTTTGTTTCTTCATAAATCAATGCTTTTGGTCACCCTTCTTGTTTGTCTGTGAGTTTTTCCAATATTTAAGCAACAAAAAGTATTGTCATCTTTGACAACACAGTGTTTAATTAAAAAATTGCAGTGTTTTTTGTAAATACAAGCTTTAAATCCTACGATGAAGATACTGTATGTTTTGCTCCAGTACATTTTAACGTAGGAAGGTATCCCAGAAACCAAGTCATCTTTGAATGTCATGGAGGACTTGAAAAAAGCATGATTTAAAACGCAAACACCCTTCACTCTATTAATTTACATTCCCGGAGGCCATTTCAAACGGCATAAATCTAATAACAGCTTTCTAGTGAGATGCATCATGGGTAATGTTTAAACTCCACCTTACAGCCCAGAAGGGCAGAAAGGGAATGTGATTCAATATAGATAGAAAGGAAACTCAAAGCTCAGCTACATAATATAGAAGAAAAACATGGTCGATAGCAGAGTATGATTAAAATGTGCATAAGTGATAAACTCTCTCTCCTAAAATATGTTTACTTTGACATTTTTCCCTTGAGCAGGAGTGACAATTCACACCTCTCCTCATGATATTTTCTCATGCACCTACAGCGACACAAAGAATCCAAGCTCGAAATATCACACCAGTGTTTGCCAAAGTGTTCTTGAGGTCCGTCTGTGGACCACAGTCGTTTTGTCAAACCGGGAGCTCGTCTTAAATACCCGAAAACTGGTGGCTTCAGTATCTAAGAGCAGACGCTCTCAACGTCTGATCTCTGCTTTTGATGTGGAGGTTTGTTGACGTCGGCTTCACTTCGACCCGAACTCATCAGATGACAGGGCCCTCTGTGCTTCTCCAACCCTATTAGATGAGAGGAGTGGCTCTTCGGTAGTTATTTTTGAGGCACTTTTAAAAGCCGAGGCTCTCGCTGCCCTCGCTTTTATTGCTGGGGTGGACAATGAAGCCGAGATGATGTAAGGAAAACTCACATTAGGTCAGTGTGGCCTCAATACGACACTTGTATCGATGGCTCAGCAGAACGATGGCGCCAGTTTGTTAAACGCATGTCTTATGTTAAAGGCAACATGGCTGGATTTTATCCCCAGGAGGAAGCTTGGGTTCATTTCCATAAGTGTCAGTGGCAGTCTGTGAGGGAATTTTACAATAGGCTAAAATATAATCGATCAGATCATTAAAGTTTGTAGTGTTTTTCTAAAATATCTTTAAAGACGGCATTTCATCAAAATTGAAAAATATCTCTGCATTTTTTTTATTCATGTGCCCTCATAAACCTTTAGTAAAAACTTTGACATCCTCCCCCCTGGAAACAACGTCTCATCTCTTCCTTTCTTCATGGGAGTGTGCCGATGGTGAGTCCGGTGGGGAATAATCCTTCACGATTGACTGCAAACTCACAATCAAATCTGACTCTATTTTGTAAGAAATGCCCATCTTCCAACGATCCCATCGGTTTTCGATGTGGCAAATCAAGTCCCGCCCTACTTTTTCTCTCACTTGGATATACGTAATATGCAAAAGAATACGATTGTACCTTCGTAACTAAGTGCCTCTGTTAATGATTAGCTATTATTACAAAAAAAACTAATTTTATTTCTTCTTCACAATTAAAAAAAAAGTTTCTTGTCGGGTTGCACAAAATTTTTTAAAGGTTGTACAGACTATAAAAAGTTATGAAAGAAATTATTTTAAAGAAACCTTTGGCTGAAAGACTGGAAAAACACATGATTCCTCTTTTTATCACCATTGTTTTCAGAAAAGCTCTTGAATTTTCCGGAAACATTTTTGAGAGAAACTAATATCTATTGTGAGGTGTGTCTGAAGTCACCTGAAAGAAAAACTGAGATAAGTTATACTGTACACATTCATGAAATCAACAGTTCATTTTATTGAGTTTATATACCAAATCTTCCCAGTGCCTCTTTACCTCCTCTGATTGACCACTGGTGTATAATTCTTATTAGGCTAATCCTCTGTTAGAGACATTTGCACTAGGTACATTCTGAATTGGTGGATTCATATTACTTTAATTCTGTTTGTATGTTTCAACAAGAGTAAACAGGAGTGGATGAGCTCGTTGGCTCGCCTCCAGCAAATCTGCTGAGTTTATTACACCGTACGCAAATTTACAGCCATTGGCGATGCGAAATAGCAAATATCTGACATTTGCCTCAAAGAAGATCTTAATCCCTATCTGTATTAGCAGGATGTTTACTCTCCTTACATACAACCAAATAACTTACAACCAAAAACCTTGCTTATGAACCTCATAGCAACATATCACCCACATGTACTATTTATGCTGAGTGAGCGAAAGAGAGAGTGAGTGAGTGAGTGAGTGAGTGAGTGAGTGAGTGAGTGAGTGAGTGAGTGAGTGAGTGAGTGAGTGAGTGAGTGAGTGAGTGAGTGAGTGAGTGAGTGAGTGAGTGAGTGAGTGAGTGAGTGAGTGAGTGAGTGAGTGAGTGAGTGAGTGAGTGAGTGAGTGAGTGAGTGAGTGAGTGAGTGAGTGAGTGAGTGAGTGAGTGAGTGAGTGAGTGAGTGAGTGAGTGAGTGAGTGAGAGTGAGTGAGTGAGTGAGTGAGTGAGTGAGTGAGTGAGTGAGTGAGTGAGTGAGTGAGTGAGTGAGTGAGTGAGTGAGTGAGTGAGTGAGTGAGTGAGTGAGTGAGTGAGTGAGTGAGTGAGTGAGTGAGTGAGTGAGTGAGTGAGTGAGTGAGTGAGTGAGTGAGTGAGTGAGTGAGTGAGTGAGTGAGTGAGTGAGTGAGTGAGTGAGTGAGTGAGTGAGTGAGTGAGTGAGTGAGTGAGTGAGTGAGTGAGTGAGTGAGTGAGTGAGTGAGTGAGTGAGTGAGTGAGTGAGTGATGAGTGAGTGAGGAGTGAGGAGTGAGTGAGTGAGTGAGTGATGAGTGAGTGAGTGAGTGAGTGAGTGAGTGAGTGAGTGAGTGAGTGAGTGAGTGAGTGAGTGAGTGAGTGAGTGAGTGAGTGAGTGAGTGAGTGAGTGATGAGTGAGTGAGTGATGAGTGAGTGAGTGAGTGAGTGAGTGAGTGAGTGAGTGAGTGAGTGAGGAGTGAGTGAGTGAGTGAGTGAGTGAGTGAGTGAGTGAGTGAGTGAGTGAGTGAGTGAGTGAGTGAGTAGTGAGTGAGTGAGTGAGTGAGTGAGTGAGTGAGTGAGTGAGTGAGTGAGTGAGTGAGTGAGTGAGTGAGTGAGTGAGTGAGTGAGTGATGATAGTGAGTGAGTGATGAGTGATGAGTGGGTTGTGATGGCTGTCTATGATGGTGCTGGGAGAGTGGAGTAGGATGGATGGGTTTGGTGATGTTGGGTGGGTGGGTGTTTGGTTGCATGAGTGGGTGGCTGGGTGAGTGTGTGGGTGGGTGGGTGGCTGAGTGGGTGGGTTGAGTGAGTCTGTGTGGGTGAGTGAGAGTTTGTTATTTTTCCTTCTGTTCTTATTATACACTCATATTATGTACTCTTTGTAAGTGATGCATCTTTTCTTTCTTTTCTTCTTAAACTGTACAGAGATCAATAAAAATGTGTACAACAAAAGACCCAGTAATAAGGGCATTATGTTCTAACTCCACAGAGCTTTTGCACAATGATCGTAGCAGCAATATCTTTTAATATACGAACCAAAAGAAGGATATATTCTCAATTCTTACATAATAAAAAAATCAATAGATAACACAATATTCTTCTGCTAGTCATTATCTCAACCTTAACTATGTACTAATAATGATTGTCATTAGTATAGTCATGGTTATTGTTCATGGTTGTTAGAATATTAACGATAACAGTCCACCATTAAGGAGCTTTTTAACTCAGATATCGTGATATTTTACTATTGTTACACATTTTTATATGGCCTGAAGAATAATGCTTTATTAAAGCATATATGGCTATAATTTGAATATATTCAGAATAAAGGAGCTGACGTCGAGATTATATAAAAATATTTAATGCAGGCAGATACGCCACCCACACTTTGTTCTCGAGTGAGAACAAAGGTACAAATCTCCAGCATGCTCACAGCGTGTCTCTGGATATCAAAGAGAGGGCATCTCTAGAGAGAGGGGTAGAGAACACGCTGGACTGTGAGGTTTCTTCATAAAACTGCCTAAATTCTGTCTGAAGTTATAAGACCCCTACTATACTTACAACATTGTTCTACTGTGTGTCAAAAATAAGTGGAAAACGTGGGATGGAAATTGGTTGTGCGTAGCTCAAGTGGCTAATCTTAGTCTAAAGCAACAGAGTAAGAAATGTAATCATATCATGATTTTTGTATCCAAACATTGTTTATGTATCGTTAAAGGGATTTATTGTTTCTTTACTCTCAGGGACAGGGGCGGCCTGGCCATCTGGCATATAGGGACTTTCCCGGTGGGTCTCGCCTAAACGTGAAAGAATGCAAAATAAGTGTGATCAAGCCGGAACACAGTTGCGGACGGACAGAACGGCCGCTTTTGGCCAAGAAGTCCAGGACCGTTTTTTACTCCCAGCCCTGCTCAGAGGTACACAGATCTTTGATGACTGTCACTCCCTTCAACCTTTTTCCACTGACCTCACTTATTTTTGTTGTTGTTGTAATTGTTTCTCTCAGTAATTTTGCTGTCAGCACAAACCGTGGAGCCAAACATTTGGTCCACGTTTTGAATGGCTAAGTAAACAGCCTTTGACATCCTCTTACTTGTGTTGGATTACATAATGACAAGTCTGGATGACCGTGATGATAAAAGAGAACTTTGAACCATTCAAAACAAACAAAAAGTCAAAACTCTTGAACTAGCATTAAAGGGATAGTTCACCCAAAAATGAAAATTCTGTCATCATTTACTCACCCTCTTTCAAACATGTATGACTTTCTTTCTTCTGCACAACACGAAAGAAGATCAAGATCACTGAACAACGGCGGTACCCATTGACTTGCATTGGTTTTGTGTCAATAAAATAGAAGTGAATGGGTACCGCCATTGTTTGTATACCAACATTCTTCAAAATATCTTCTTTTGTGTTTTGTGGAAGACAGTAAGTCATACATGTTTGAAATGACAAGAGGGTGAGTAAATGTTGAAAATGTTTTTTTTCAAGAGCTGGAAGATTTTATAAGAACATTAACTATTTAAATAGATTTATACATTTATACGTTTTATCTGTCTGTCTGTCTCTTTGTTTCTAAGATATTTTAGGTGGTTGCTTTATGGCCCATGTCAAAAGAGCCCACCCCCAGTTCCATACACATTACTTGGATCCTTCAACGTAAGTCTATGTTATCATTTTCCTTTCCCATTTCATCATCTTCCCATCTTGAATCATAAAATAGATCTTATAAAAAATTCTTTCAGTATCCTGCACAATTTGAGAAAGAAATTCAAGTCATGGTTGATAGATGAGAAAGTACTCACAATAGTAACATTTTCTTAGTAAATATTGCTGATTGGTAATGTACTGTATGTCCTGCCTAAATGTCGTACTTTGAATGTTCAGATGATCTTAAAAAATATCACAGATGTCAATTAGATATCTGGAACCATACCTGGCATTCTTCTGCTAATTCAAAGCAGGCAAAAGTACAGGCGTATCAGCTCCTGCCTCTGAACATTACTCATTACCGGTTCAATTTTTCAAAAAGCGGTGTTTCGTGAAACAGCCGTGAAACGACTTCTTGTCTTTTGTGAGACGCAGTTCTCGCTTATCAAAGTGAATTGAAGCAGCAGACCTCATCTAATTCTGATTCTGAAGTTGTCCAGACAAATGCAAGTCAGATCTACACCTGTTCCACTGTCTGATGTTATTGTACAAAAATCACGAATCGTGCTCTTACAGTACTGGCATGGTAATCGGAGAGCGACGGCACAAACTCGATCCATCTTAGGCCTGCTTGAGCAGCTGGCTCATCTTAGCTGTCAGTCTTATCAGAGAGGGTGGGACGTTTGGGAGGGATACACTGATAAGACATCAATTATGCATGAAAATAGGTGCTGAACATCGCTCTTAGACCTGTCTTCACCTTTCATCTTTCCACCACTTTTATCCAACAAGCACCAGCCATAATGCCTAGATTCATCTCTCAGTGCTGGGCTTTCCATTCCTGACCATCAAATCTCGGTCATTCGTTTCTTTGGAGGCACAGATAAGGCTGTGGAAGTTTTATGAGGACAAATCAGATCTCCATCTCGTCTAAAGACCAGTGTCATGATGTCATCGCCAACTGCATTCGAGCAGACCTCTCAGATGAATACCTGATACCTCGAAACTGAGACTTCGGGAATTGGCGAGAGAGAGTTGGAGAAAGAAAAGGGATTACTTAGGGCTCATAATCTTATATATCAGACGTTCTCTTATTTCTATATTTTCAACAGCCCTCCCGAGGGAGCAAAGTGGGTTGATATTGCAGGAACGATGGGGCATAGTAATTTCCAGATGCAACACGATCCCTGTTTTTGCTTGGTCTGATATGCCAAATTGCAACTTTAACAGTGATCATATTTGGGATCAGATTCTTGTAATTCTTCTGGAGGCCATTTTAAAAACATATGTCTGACTGTAAAGATATTAAGTACATTTAGAAAAAGAAACTGTCATCATTTGCTGTACTTGGTGATTTTCTCCCCTTTATTCCTCATATAAGCGATATTTACTCCCGCAGAAGCGGAAAATTGGGGCAGCGAAATTGGATGAAAAAAATTAAGCTGACAGGTAATAAGAATGACAGCAAAAAATAATCTTCCAAAGGTTCCCGGCCCACGTGTGGAGAAAACCCACAGGTGCAGCGTCTATCATTTTGAATTCGATGCCTGCCACCGCAGGATATCCACCAATAAGAAGCACTGAAAGCCTTGAAGAGGCCTTTAAAAATCCTGCGCTTTTCTCAAGGGCTTTACCGGCACACGTGGAATGTCAATGTAAGAGCATTTGTGCTCATTTCTGCTTGGATTAGTGGAACCCGGGGCAGGCGAGTGACTGCTGGAAGACATATTGTCCTGCTTCTATTTGTGACTCTTTTGGCCTCTTTTCGCATTACACAGTTGGAGTTTCATGCCGTGTAATTTTTATAACATGCTATGGCTGCTTAATGCAGAAAATTGTGAATATTAGTTCACCGCTATACGAGAGTCCTTTGTTCTGGTGTTAAAATTCACTAATTGGTCACATTGTTACACTGGCCTGCACATGGCACATTCCTTTGATAATGGAGCTAGAGAGCCGGCGACCCCTTTAAAGCACTCTGTCTTTCAATGAGTGTCCAGGGATATGAACTAACATTAGTAGTCTGTTAGGGAGAGCCCCGGGGAGCTGATTATTGGTGTGGCATGAATGAACTTGCAGAAATGTGTAATCGTTCGAGATCACGACAACTAGCTTTGTACTTTAGTTTACTTGAAATTATATGCCAGTTAGGAAGCTACAGTTTAAAAGATATTTCATTATACCCACACTTCATAAAAGTTGGCTACACTAAAATCTCTAACACAATGCAAGATTTATGGGGGCACCAAAATAATGAGGATCTCTGCATACTATATAATACAATATCATATTGTATCGCATTGTACCGTATCGTATCATATCCTTTAAATTCATATCTTATATACAGTATATTTAGAGTTGACAAACAGCTGAATGTATCTAAATATTTCAACACAGGAGAGAAAATATACAATGCCATGCGGGGACTTAAATACATTTGTAAACAGTTTTTTAAGGTTCATAAGCTGTGAACAAATCAATTCATGGGGATAAATCCGACCTCCCACTTCAACATTGTTTTGAAAAATACTACTAAAGAAAAGAGGTCGATGGTACAAACAAGATAATTTCATAAGGATAATAAAAAATAATACAAATGTATATCTTATATGAAGTAGGCCTATATTTAGAGTTAAAAATGGCAACAAACAGCAGAATTTAACAAAATATTTCACCGCAGGGTAGAAAATATGCAAATATGCCTGCATAGCATGCAGTGACTTAAATGCATTTGTAAATAGTTTTTTTATTGTTCATTCATGAACTGTTTGAACAAATCAAATCACAGAAATGAATCAGACTTCCCACTGCAACATTATTTTAAAAAATGCTTCTCAAGAAATGAAGTTGATGGTGTAAACCAGATCATTCTAAATGTGTGATTCGACACTATAAATCATATTCAATAATATACTGTATAACCTATTCATACATATCTAGCTGCTTTGGAAAAATACATAATATAATAAAAAAGAATAATCAATTATTTTATTAAAATATCTAGCCTTAAATCTGTGATTAAAAAAATATATATTGCAGCCACGTTTTTTTCTTGTTGCTATTAATAAAAAGGTTTAGAGCCAATTTGTCACTTCAAAGAGAATCAACACCACCAGATTATTAAATGCAAGAAAAATAAATTCTCTCCTTGCCATCTCTGACAAATCTCTGCTTGAAAAATCTGCTCTGGCAACCATAAGAAGGATATATATCAAGATATCCACCCCGTGATCTGAGTGAGTTATCTATATAATACATCATATTTCTTATTTTAACACTGTGTCTTTATCCAAATCATATTTGCTGGTGAAAGAGGGGAATGCTCTGGGCTGTTCAATTATATGAAAAGGATTTGATCAGTGTCATAGTGTCGCCATCAGATGAAACTATAGTATGTTGTGCTTTTTTAAAGGGATTTACAAATATCGCCTACAGTTGCAGTAAAAAATTCTCTAAGCTTGTCTTGAGGGAGGAACCCGAGTCGTGTCTATGGATGAGAACATCATAGAATTTTGCAAATGGATGCTATTGATTCTGCTGGCCAGTGTAGCATCACAACGACAAGTTCTAGCAACACTTTATCATTTCAAGATTAATGATGAACTACAAATTTATTCAGATCTTAATCACAAATATTTAATCCGCTCGCCTTCCTCAGACAAAATGGACATAATTTGTCTTTGATTGACATTGTTTATGCTGTATTAATATGCCAGAGGATTGTACACAAAGTTTTGATTCGTGGATTTATACGGTACTGAGAATGCAATTTCATAGTGCATCTAACGCTTGGGTTGGCCCAACCCTGCTGATCATTTTAACGTAATGAATTTGTTTGTTGGCACTGACTAGGTCCCGGGCACACATGGACTAGAATCTAAATTCAATGATACTCAGAGTATCTCTCTCTCTCTCTCTCGGTTCTATGTTCTGGTTTTCGGGTGTATTTTAGCTTGCATAGTGAAGGAATGTTAGGAGCGTTACCTCAGAGCATGGAGCAACTTTCACGCAAACACGGTATCAGAATTGTGCCTGCGTTGAATTGTTCCGTAGAAGATTGTGCTCTAGCTGTAGAGAAGGTAGTTGGTTATGACAGTATAGCGTCTGCTTCCTGAATGAATAGCGCTGTAGAAAAAGTTAATAATGTGGTTCAGAATGGAGTTGTTATTGGGGACGCTTTTACTCCTGTTATGCCATTAATGCAGCCCGCAAGAAGGATCATTTTGTCCAGTGTTCCCCCCTTTATAAAAGACGATTTGCTGACAAAAGAGTTATGGCAAGATCATGTCTCAAATGAAAAAGTTACCATTTGGGTGCAAGTCGCCTTTGCTTAAGAGAGCATTGTTGTTTGAATTAATACGTCAAAAAAACATTGATGTGACTTTTGTTCAAGAAACTAAAAGTGATAGCCTAAATGAAATTGAATGGAGGAAAGAATGGCAGGGTGAAGTGTATCTCACCCACCTTAGCTCAGGTAGGGGTGGGGTAGCTATACTCGTTGCCAAGAAATTCTTGCCGATTTCATGTGAAATAGATTTATGCATTCTATACGTTCTGAAACTGGGCAGGAACTGAAGGAACCTGCTGACATAAGGAGGAGAGCTGTGCAGTTCTATGCTAAGCTGTACAGAGATGAACACAAAGAGGATAAAGAGTTGTCTACCAGTTTTTATAAAGGTTTATTCAATATCTCAAAGGACTCCAAGAAAAAACTTGATAAGCCTCTCTCTGGACAGGAACTTTTAACAGCCTTGAAAGACATGAAACCTGGTAAAGCACCAGGTATCGATGGTCTTCCTGTAGAGTTCTTTAAAAAGTTCTGGGGAGTGCTGGGCGATGATTTCTTGGCTGTTCTTAATGAGAGTCTGGTTGAGGGTTCACTCCCTCTAAGTTGCAGGAGAGGTGTGGTACCTTGTTACCTAAAAACGGTGACTTACAGCAATATAAAAAACTGGCGTCCCGTAAGTTTACTGTGACCTAAAAATCTTCCCGAAAGTCTTGGCCAACAGACTAAAAAATGTGATGGGGCAGATTATTCATTTTGATCAGACCTATTGTGTGCCTGGCAGGTCTATTAAAGATAATATCTCCCTCGTTCGAGATATCTTGGATGTTTCTACCTATAGCGATTTGGATTCTGGTCTTGTCTCTATTGACCAGGAAAGAGCTTTTGATAGAATAGAACATCAATATCTTTGGGATACTCTAGAAGCTTTTGGTTTTGGCTCAATGTTTTCTGGTATGATTAAAGTGTTGAAAGCATACTGAAAATCAATGGTGGTTTGAGTGCCCCCTTTAAGATAGGAAGAGGTATAAGGCAGGGGTGTGCTATATCTGGGATGTTATATTCTTTGGCCATTGAGCCCATGTTGAACACGCTTCGCTCAAAAATTGTTTTAAGTTTGGCTCTGATTATGCTTATATATCTGCTTATGCTGATGATGTTATGGTGTTTATTAATAGTCAAAATGATGTTAATAATTTGATATCCACTGTTCATGATTTTGGTGTAATTTCCTCTGCTAAGGTGAACCGGGGGAAAAGTGATGCTTTGGTTTGTGGCAAATGGATGAATGGTGTTCCAACCTTACCTGCTGGTTTAATCTGGAAAAAGGGGGGTCTTAAATATTTGGGAGTGTACCTCGGGGATGCCTCTATACAGCATAAAAATTGGGATGGAATAATGGAAAAAATGGAGGGTAGACTCCAAAAATGGAAGTGGATACACGCTCAATTGTCTTTTAGAGGGAAAGTGTTAATAACTAATGACTTGATAGCATCAGCCTTATGGCATAAGCTTTGGTGTGTGGAACCCCCAACTGGACTGTTATCAAAACTGCAGACAAAACTAGTTGATTTCTTCTGGGACAAATTGCACTGGGTTCCCCAAGGTGTTTTATTTTTGCCAGTGGAGGAAGGTGGACAAGGCCTGGTGTCCTTACTGCAACCTTTCGACTGCAGTTTATTCAGAGACTCCTAACAGGTCCAGTGGATTTAGTATGGAAGGACACAGCCAAAATCATACTTCAGTGTGTGGATGGAATTGGACTGGATACTGCTTTATTCCTTGTGGACACAAACAAGGTACATATGAATGGACTATCTACTTTCTACAAGAAGCTGCTTAAGATCTGCGGTAATTTTAATACCAGAGGACCAGAAGATACTGACTCACTGTTCTGGTTGTTGGACGAACCTCTAGTCAGAGGAGGTCACCTGGACATAACGGAACAAGACTGTGAAACTGGGACGTGTAGTAAAAATTGCTGGTCCAGAGCTGAATGATGTATCTGCTGTGGCTTCTTAGGCCTAAAGTCAATGCGTTGTACTTCAACAATTGTGGAACAGCTGACTGCTGATGATCTGGCAATGCTTAAAAAACACAAAGAAGGAATTTTGGTTCCAAACATGAAAGATCCTTTTCCTAGACATTGGATAACACCGGTCTTAAAGGACATGTCCGGTCAATTGCTGGACGTTGATGTTTTATGGAAACATTGATGAATTAAATGGAAAGACTATGTATAAATGCTTTGTTAAATTAATACACAAAACACTGTGTGATAAAACTGACAATGTATGGAGGGATAATCTTGGATTGGGTGATGGGATTAAACCATATTGGAGGGTGTTTTACGAACCACCATTGATAAAGAAAACTGGAGACTTAGGTTTTGGGAAGAATTTCACACTTACTGCCTTTATTTTGGGAGTTGGTTACAAACGTAATCAAAGATTTAAAGGAACAATACGGCATTTTTAGGAGGATCTATTGACAGAAAGGCAATATAATATACAAAACTATTTCTTCAGAGGTGTATAAAGACCTTACGTAATGAACCATTAAGTTTGTAATACCTTAGAATAAGCTATTTATATCTACATACAGAGCGGCCTACATACATTGAATTCACCGCCATGTTTTGTACAGCAGCCCTAAATGGACAAACAACTCTACAAGGCGTTTCCTCTTTCTCTCCGCTGCGGTATCGTGGTGAAACGGATCGCAGGAAGATCCGTGATCCGTACGGATCGTGCTCTCCGGTGCAGAATGCATGTGACCCGCAGATTAACTGAAAGTTTATTCATCATTGAGTAAAAGAGTAAAACGGGCTCGCTCTCCAGATTCAGCTCCAGCGCGCTCTCGCTCTCTCTCTCCAGTATCTGGACGAGTACAATATTAAAGCGGTTCCAGATAAACAATGACGCTCAAAACTGCTCCGTCACACAGCTAATATTACAACAACAACATATCTTCGTATGTTAGTATGTTACTCACATACTGATCCGAATCAAAGCATCCTCCTCGGGGGTGATTTTTAGACGATCTTTCTCTCCAACGTCTCTCTGCTGGAAAGTATCTCTATAGATATCTGTGAGTATATCTGCTAAAAGCCATGGGTCCTAACGCGTCTCTGCTGGAAAGTCTTTATAATATTAACGCAGGTCCTAGCTCCTGCCTGACTTTTATCCTTCTTTTTAAACTTAAAATCCACAAACCTTTTATTTTATGTAATACATAAGACATCGCTCTTTCTACAGTCTTTCTAATGCCCGCAAAATATCTTCCCTGCATCAACATGAGAACGACATCCTTTTGTACTGTGTTGGAGCGATTCGTGGCAAATCTATAATACAACGCTAGTGGCCGCTGTTAATTAAGAACTGCGCCTTTAAATGGCAGTTAATTAACATTATGGTTGGTCAAACAAAGATGGCAATTTACATCTCAAGGAAAAACAAGATGAATAATTCACATGGCACAGATGTTCTTTTTTTGTTCAAAGGCCTTATCAAACCCAGAATATCAGTTGAGTTTAAATACTATAAAGGGATGAAAGATTTAGTTATGTTGTACTACAGTGGTGTTTTAATGAAGCATTTTGTGCTGTTTTGGAGGAAGATTTAATTTTTAATCTTTTGCTTTGTTGATGTGAGTGGTTTTTCTTTTTAATTGTGTTGTTATTGGTATTACTGTGATTGAAACTGACTTAATAAATGTATGTGTTGAGAAAAATCAAAAATAAAATCTCTCTCTCTCGATAATATATTAATCTGGACATGCCTGTGACCTTCTGTTGAACTGCAGATTGGAATCAGATTTTTTGATTCCATCACAAGAGGAATCTGTAGGTGCATTATAAAGTTTGTTTGACACTGCAAATGCTGTTTTATTACATTTTCGACTTTATGACTTTAATACACATGCAATATAATATACATAACTATGTCTTCAGAGGTTTATAAAGACCTTACATAATGAAGCGTTATGTTCTTATTACCTTAGAATGAGCTATTTCTATCTACATACACCGCGGGTCCCCTTGCATGGAATTCGCCATGTTGTTTCTACAGTAGCCCTAAACGGACACACTGCTCTACAGAACAAATTTTGTTAAATACGTTATCTCCTTCAGCAAAGAAGCAAACACGTGACAACATTTTATTTCTGTGTCAGCTGCCGTAATGCTTCATAAGTGAGGGGCGGAGTGAGCCGTTGGTTGCAATTCGTAACCTCACCTCTAGATGACGCAATCTCCACTAATAATTAAGTACATTGTAATTACCTTTCAACACAAATGCTCCTCTGGGGTATTTTCACTGGGGTCTTCTATATGTACCTCAAATTTTTGACACAGTGGAGTGGAGAGACACTTTGGGATCCATTATCGAGGTCAAAGCCATTATACCACACAGGTGTTCCACACCAAAAACATAATACGCCTTGTTCAAGGTGAACGGCTCAAATGTGGGCAACCAGCTCTGTAGCGCTTCAATGTTTTCCATTTCAGGGTCACCTGAGGTGTATGAGAGAACCAGCAACGGCTTTCAAACTTATGTTTCCAGATTACATCTGTAGGTGACAGAAACCATATTGTTGCCTTCCTGTTTACCAAAGGGCACAGGTTTGTTGGGGTAAATGGAATCGGGATAGCGGGGCAACCTTTACAAGCAATGCACATTCAACAATTACAAACATTTAAAACATGCTTATTTAATTGTGACAATTGTAAATTGTAAAAAATTTATGTAACATTTAATGTAAACTTTTATCCCTAGATTGATTTGATTAAATTACAAGTTTTTTTCAGCTGTAAATGCTACTTAATTCTACAAAAATGACAAAAAAGCTTTACATTTATTTAATGAATAATATATATTTTATTATTATTATTATTTAAGTATTAATTGTTGACTATTGTTCTTGAGCTTTCAACATTTTCTATATTTCTATATTTTCTATATTTTTTTCAATAGGTTTTGAGTAACTACAGCTATTGAATGCCTTATATATTCTATATAACATAAACATTTGCCAAGTCATATTTTTGCATAAGCCAAGATTTGTTGTCGACTGTTATCACATCCCTATACAATCCTTTGAATCAACATATACATACATCATGAATTTAGCTATTCCATTTTGCCAACATCTCACAATGCAATTGCCACCGATAACTAAAAAGTCTGTAATAATTGTGAATATCCATTCTCTCGACATCATAACATCGACAGCTCACAAAGATGCCCACTACATATCCGAGCGCAGTTCTTTGGCTCTCTTGGCAGACCCCGCTGCCTGCAGTCTCCCAATCCCTTTAATCATTTTAATGGACAATTCCGGAATTGTCGGAGATCTGGCAGCTTTTAATGAGATGGGCTTTTTACCTCATATACCTGCTGTGGTGTTTTATAGCGCTGATATAAGACTGTTCTTTGTCGTGATCTGTGTTTGTTTTCTTTTTGGCCGCCACCTCTCACTGTGTTCCCTTTTAAAAGAAGGAAAACGTCAATCAGTTTGTGCTGTATATTTGGCATCCAACATATGGTGTTAAACGTGAACAAAAGACACAAATAAATAACCTCCTGTGTAACCTCGAGAAGGGATTACGGAAGCTTCTGGAAGGTGTGGAAATGTTTATTTGGTTTGCATTCGAATGCTATGTTCTTTATCCTGTGTGGCTGTGTGGAACTTGTGTTTTCCAAGCACAGAGTCTTTGTAATACAGTTGGTTTTGTGATAAGAAGTGAATGTGTCTCCTTGGATACAGATGAGGAGGTTTTAGCGCCGGGAGCAATCAGATTATACCACTCTCAATGAGGAGACCTGCTGTGAGACCACCGATTTCAGCTGCTTTTCAAACTTATTTACTCTTGTGAGTGGTGTTGTATTTTCAGCGTGCACTGTTTTCTGTAACAGCACCCCATTCTACTCACAATTGACTCACGAAAAACGAAAATCGACATCTTTTACATAAAACATTCAGGTAAATTGGGACACTTTGACAGGCATCTCAATTACCTGAATTAACATATCGATAAATATTTGTATAAAAAATGATACATTTTTAAAATTGGAACAGTATTTGCAACCAAATGTTTCTTTCTTTCTCCATCCCCACATTCTTTCTTTCTTTCTCTATCCCCACATTCTTTCTTTCTTTCTTTCTTTCTTTCTTTCTTTCAGTATTTGCAACCAAATGTTTCTTTCTCTTTTCTTTCTTTCTTTCTTTCTTTCTTTCTTTCTTTCTTTCTTTCTTTCTTTTTCTCTATCCCCACATTCTTTCTTTCTTTCTTTCTTTCTTTCAATATTTGCAACCAAATGTTTCTTTCTTTCTTTCTTTCTCTATCCCCCCACATTCTTTCTTTCTTTCTTTCTTTCTTTCTTTCTTTCTTTCTTTCTTTCTTTCTTTCTTTCTTTCTTTCTTTCTTTCTTATAAATGCTTCAACATGTCAAGGGCCCGTACTGCTTGAAGACTAATTTTAAACATGTTTTTAGGACACAGCACCTTTGAGGTTGTTATAAAAATGACATGCTGCGGAAAAAATGACAACTGTGGCGAATTTGTCCATCAGTGCTCATCTCGCTCAGGACAGATGATGAGAGGAGGTACGATAACACATCTATATAACATTACACGCTCATCTTAGCATCTCAGTTTAGAGCACCTGCCCATCACACTCTGTTAGCATGCCAACAGTAACACATCAGAACGATCAATGTACATGTAACAGATTATTTTAATTATGTTAAAATACTGGCAGATGGGCAGAAGTGTGTTGCTTGGGCTATCCCCAACTTTCAATGGGTTTTTGTGTATTGAACTTCTGAACATCAGTGGTCAGTAACAGGGAGAAAATACAGACCTAAGTAAAATAAATCATCCTTAAAAACTCCCTAGTTGCCTAGAAATGTCTTGCCTTTAGAAAATGTTGACTTCTAACTTGGAGAGGTCAAAGTTAATATAAGCATGTTGACTACAATTTTAACCAGAACTTGGGATATGTATGTATGTCTATATGTATTGTATTTTATGCTGAATGTAGGAAGCCTATACAGCCTGACACTAGATTTAGAGCTGGACACAACAGGAACCCCTCAAGGGACAAGTGGAGTCTGAGTGAAGACGTAATTTACAGATAAGATCCAACAGCCGGTCAAGATTAAATGACAAAACACTAAGTGGCTTTAAAGACTACAAAAGAAAAGCAAATTGAGAGATTCTGCAAACTGCTTGTAACTGATATTGTAGTGTTTCACCGCATGGTCTTTTGCATATCGAGACCCCTTTACAAGAGTTTCTCCCCGTTTTCTGCAATCACTCTTAAACCAATAAATGAATCTGTAATCTAAAGCATGCAAGCGGTACGTCCATAAATATTAAGCATGAGCAAACATACTGAAGGTGATGGCTTGAAAATCAAATCCGCCTCCATCAATCCAGAGTCGCTGTCAATCGCGTGCAAAAAAAACAAACACCCGAAAGCAAAATGAGCAAGCAGATGAGATTCAGCGCAGTTTAGCTGAGCATAACAGATTCTACAAAGCGTGTGGCGGCTGCTCATCATCCACCTCATCTGTCACACCTGCATCTGTCATACTGACAGCCCCTCATTCTTTTCACATGTTGAAAGGAGAAAATAGCGCTCGAAACAAGTGACAGTGATAAACAGCAGTCTTCCACAACTGACATCATCTCTCTCTGCTCCAGATCAAAGATTCTCCTTTACACAAGGTTTTTGATGGAGGACACCGCCACGACTTAAACTCGACATGTTCTTGTTGATACAAAAGATATGGGATGGCCTCCCCCACCATTTACCGTCCAAGACGGCCCCTTTGGGGCATAGATATATTTATATCACTGGGACATCTGAGAAAGGATCTTTTTTACTATTGGGAAATGAAAAGAGCAAGGCTAATACTGATTTCTGGGTCACACAGGATATGATTAGGAAGGAACAATGTAGACATTTTTATTTACTAAAAAGTAAATTTTATAGTTTAAAGACGCATTCCAATTATTCTTGCACAAATTGGTTTGCACCATAATAGTGCAACTATGTGTTTTACTATTTATTTGTACGTTTATTTTATCTATGCATGATCTACTATATCTCTGAATTCTCTTTAAAAAAAACTGTTTTCCATTAGTTGGGGTCGCAGAACATTTTTGTAAAATAAAATTACATGTTTTTCATATTATTTTACCCCCTACTTGTACATTTGCATTTCTGTAATTTAACTTTTTTTCGCATTTCAATTGGCTGTAAAGATATCCACACTGTTAAAAAAATCCTGTAAAAAACTGTAATATTCTGGCAGCTCAGGCACCAGAATTTTTTTTATTGTTTTTTGTAAAGTAAAATTACAAGTTTTTCATGTTATTTTACACCCAATTTATACATTTGCATTTCTGTATTTACCATTTTGTAGAAATCCTTTAAAAATGGTTTCATCTTTGCCTACTTACGATTGCAAAATGGTCGAAAATTTACACTTCCAGGTCTGAAATAGAAAAAAAAATATTTCAGCAAGAAAAGTGCATGAAGACTTCCCCTCTTTATTCACCCCAAAATGGCTTTTGGTTTCTCAAATAAAACTGCATTCTAGTCTAGTTCTAGACAACTTTTCAGTCATTCTTGATGAGTTCTGAACAGCGTAAGTCTTTCCTCACGAGGTCTTAAAGAAACGTGAGTTCTTTAATTTGGTCGCTGTCCGTGGTGCTGAACACCAGCCTGCGTGTAACCCGGACTGACAGTGAATTTTGTTGGAATTCAAGTGAAATCTATTTATACTCGTGAATTAAGACAGAAAACCCTGTTTGTGTCTTTACGGCGGAAGCGCTAGCTGTGCAGTAAGAAGCACGTTTCACTTCCTGTGTGATTCGATTTGAACTGCAAAACAACTGCTGTTCAGAGCTGCCTGTAGTTGTGGGCTCACAATTTGAAACATTCTTTTGGCAGCAGGGGCCGGTGTCTAAGGGGATGTTAACCTCAACGAAGGCAACAGTAAACAGGGGCACTTCCACCCGAAGAAAGCAATGATAACCTCTTTTTATGATTCCTCTTTATGATATGAGGGCTATTCACAATAAGACCAAAGGTTATTTTTGTGCGTCATCATGGTAGAGAAGTTTTGTAATATTTAGGTAAACTAACTTACAGCATGGCAGCGATGAAAGACCCAATTATGACCCAGTCGGCTTTTCATTGTTTTTGAAGGCAAGAACACCTGTGTGTGTCACCTTGTGATCATCTTGCTCTTTTAAGTCTTTGAATGTCAGCTCTTCTGCATGTTAGGGAAGGGGTATATTCACCCGAGACCACTGCTCTAATTAAAGAGATGAGGAAGTCTTTCTCTTTGCTTCCCTTGCGGACTTCCTTTGTTCCCTTCGTAGTTGGCGGAGTTAATACTCTATTCCTTTGTAATCTCCATCTGTCACTGGTAAAACCTGACCAAAATAAAAGATGGCGTGGCAGAACGTGTGGCAAGGGAATGCGGCATGATGATGTGATCGTGATATGGCGGATCTTTCTGGAAAATGATTTGACAATGTGACCAACTGTGAATGATTTGTCATATATATTTTTTTAACAATATTTTAGCTTGTTCAGTGTAATTTTACAAGCGTTTATTTATTCCTACTGGCACCACGTTTTCACTATTTATGGAAATAAAGTGCAGATTTAATGATCGCACTCTTTTCAGGCTGTCTTGGTTGCTTGGCTGCACTCATTTCAAAGGCATCTGAGCTCATATAAGCTTTTTATCATCAGATGCTGAATAGATTCAGTCAATAGCGCCAAAGCTTCTAAATCCTCAGGAGTTTGTCCATGGCAGATTGAAGCCGTCTTCAGAAGAGACTGTTTGACTTGGAAGGTGTTGAGATTGCATTCATGTGTTAACCCTGTGATGGAACATACAGAGAGCAGTGTACAAAGGGATTGTGAAAGTACAGTTTTCACTTAAGGGCAGAGTTCACCCAAAAATGAAAATTTTGTCATCATTTATTCACCCTCATGTCTGACTAACTTGCTTCTACAGAACACAAAAAAAGATATTAACCAAACAACACTGGACACCATTGACTTACATTGTACGAACACAAAACCACTGAAACATTTCTCAAATATTTTCTTTTGGGTTTCACAGAAGAAAGAGTCACATACAGATTTTTTAATTTAAAGATTTTTATTTTGGATCAACTATCCCTTTAAGCTGCATGCAATGCGCATGAATGTTTGCACTGCATATTTTTTGCAATGATTTAACTTTTACAGTTCACACAGGTTTAGTTGTCAAGTGAATGATGGACATGTTCAACTAAACAATCCAAAAGTGTACAAATATTTTTGTCTTATAATTTTAAACATTCTTTTGTTGTATAATAAAAACCCAACAAAACCAAACACTTGTCCAAATACTTTTTGGGGGTCATTCTGTTTTTAGGTACATGTGGAGGCTGGAGATTAGTGTTGCATATCAATTTAACTTCACTGACAGAAAAGGACACAGTTAATGAGAAATTGTGCAGCATTTTAATTACCAAAGTCACTGATCTAGAACATTCACAGGTCCTGGATGCAGAGGATTGATAGACATTAACTGAATTATTTTAGGCCTTCTGTATAAAAAGAGCTGACAAACTAAGCCAGCATGAATTTTCTTATGGAGTTACAGACATTACTATTCAAAACTTTTGAATCAAAATTTAAGGGTTATTTGAGTGAAATGTTTCTGTCAACCTTAATAAAGGACAGTAATAACTATGCCCTACACACATTTAAACGTCTCAGTTTTTGTACAAAATGTCCCAGCCTGTGGAATATAACCTGTACAAAATAAGAATAATTGAAAAGATAAAGAGTTTGCACTAAGGCTGCAAAATGTCTTATTTAAGTTTAGGGAATTAAACAATAAATCTTATTATCTGTCCCTGCAAGTGCTGGATTGAGGTGGCACAATGTTACTTTCATCTCTGTTCTTTTTCTTTAGATTATAACGCATTTATATTTGGAAGATCTATTGTCAGAAATGCAATATAATTATATAACTGCTGTACTGTATGTCTTCAGAGGTGTATTATTATTATTATTATTGCCTTAGAATAAGCTATTTCTATCTACATACACCGCCCGTCCCCTTCAATAGAATTCCCCTTGTTGTTTCTACTGTAGCCCTAAATGGACAAACTGCTCTACGGTGGCGTCAGCTGTGTTAGTGTAGTGCTTTGAAAGGGAGGGGTGGAGTGAGCCGTTGGTTGCAGTTCGCAACCTCACCACTGAAGTCTGCAATATTTAAAAGCCACATAGCTCCAGAACAATTTCTTTTGCATGCTTAAAAAAATCAACATTTAATATTTGGTTCACTTTGAAGTAATAATGAAGGTATTTATTCATTAGATCGAGAGGACTTTATGTTTGATCTGGTTATCATCAAAAACAATTAAGAGTTGAACAATCGTTATACAGTACTAACTCTTGTGCTTGCCATCACTGAGATCCAATTTGGTCCATTCTAAATCATTCAAGACTGCACATATTTAGCTGTATTTCTAACTGTAAAGAACTATTACTTGGAGAACTATTATTGTCTATATTCACGTAGCAATAGAATACGGTTGTCAGTCCTAAAATCGTCTAGCTTCCCGTCCTATCTGGCTTGTTTTTATGTGGGCTCTCTAAGTTCCCACAAAGACAAAATATGAGCTATGTGAAGGTTTTAGATCCAGTGACCCAAATGCTTCACTCTAAGCTTAAAAATGAATGAAAAAGCATGCAAAGCCACTGACGGTTAATACAAATTTGATGGATGAACCGACGCCTCAGTTGGACGCGCTTATGCAGGAACATCATGCCAATTGTAATAAAACATTACGGTTTTGTGGAAGTCGCACTCATATTTACTTCAGTTTCTCAATGTTAAATATTTGCATTCAGTAAAGAACAGTAAATACAGTAAAATGGTTCGTACAACATTACAATACTCACAAAGTTATGAAGGCCACAAGACAGCTCAACGTCAGCCGAATTCCTCTCTTCCAACCGTCCTCAGCAAGGCACCTGTATTACAAACCAACATCATCCTCTTTAGATCCACCTGATATCCACAGGCACCTACCTTATCACCATGGGACACGTTGGATTGTAGAAATCCCAGCGGGGGAATACCCGTCCGTCAGCCATTTATGTTCAAACGAACAGCTCGAGCGAATCAGATGAGTCATCTGTTCATGAGTAGAAACTGGCAACATTTGGTTAGTCTTGTTAAAAGTCTTAATTAGCCTCCAAACACTGCTGCTTTAGGTTACAATGAATGTGTTACAGTTAAGTACTGAAGGCCTGGCCCTTCCTGGGGCGGCAGATGGGACAAGAGGTTTCACAGCTGCCAGTGTTTACCAAGCATTTACTTTCCTAATTGTTCAATGGGAGAAAAGGAAGAACGAGGAGAGCGACTTGGCAAAAAGTGGCAAGCGAAGCTTTGTGAAAGACGCTTCGGCATATTTTATTAGCATATAGCATCGCGATGCTAAAGCTTCAAAATACTCGCGATGCCGCTCCATTTTTTTAAACGGTAGTTACGTTGTCGTACAAAATAATGTTGCACATGCGCATGGACGTTCATTTGAACACACATGCCTTTTTCTCTAACAACTTTTCTCTCCTAAAAGAATCTGTGTTTTCATCGAAGCAACAGTGACTCAGTGAGTCATTCATCATTCATTTAATTCAATAAATAAATGAGTCGTTTTGAACGAATCGGTTGAAAGATTCACTGACTCCATAAAATATTGCCACCATCTACTGGACGTTTTAGTGTTACATTTAAAGTCCCAGTGAAATAAAAAAGAACAATGCCTATTTTATCATGATATATTGCAGCGTTTATTGTAAATATTTATCAATTTGGTTAATATTCTCTTTTTATAAATCGTGTGCTGTCGTTATCTTTTTGCTTTACCATAGTAACATTACATTTTAAAGTATACTATGTGATACCATTTATCCAGTTATTATAGTTAATATTACAAAATATTGTTATAAAATAGTGTACATTAAATGAGTAATATATTGCCGTATAATGGTATAATAACATTTTACTATATTAAATACAAAATGTTTTCTTTTTTGTGTGTATTTAGATAATTTTGGTTTGTAGATTTGAATTGTGAACATGGCAGTATCGCGATACAATTTGGTACCGTGATACTTGCTCGGGTATCCAGTGCCTCAGAGATGACATATTTTTGTAGGCTCGATATCAACGTCACCACCACCAAGCCTCCGACAACTCTTTCAAACTTTATTAAAAATGTGTTCCTTGGTATGTAATGACACCGAGAATGAATCCGCATCTACGTTTTAAGAGATTTGTGCCCATGTTGCATTATTTGTGAGCTTCATATGGGTCGTAGTCGCTTCTAGCAACTTGTTAGCAAGCGGGTTAAAATTGGTGTGTCTTTACTCATAGAATAAAACGTGAAAATATTTAGAGGTTTTGTTTACCACAGACCTTATTTCGGGCGATTTACCAAAAACCCATTCATAAAACCCATGGACTTTGGAGCAATGGAACCGGAAGTCCTAAAATGCTAACTCGCTTCCATGTTTTGCATATAAAAATACGTCATCTCCTCGGCTCCCTATAGTGCCGTTAGATATGTTTATGGTAGCGTGACAACCCTTGTTGCAAACAAAGATGGAAACAAAATTCTTGAATATGAAATTATGGCATTAATATTTGTTTGGATTGAAATTACATAGATAAACATGTCTATTAAAAGGGGGCGTCCCAATACTTATTATATTTTGTGTTGTTTGCTTTTGATTTCCGTTTTCCAGTTTTCATCTCACCAATAAACACCCGCGTCACCCATTCAACACCTACAGTAAACCACCGCAATACACCGTAGCAGCAGGTAGGTGTGTTCTGTGGCCTCTACCTGCCTGTGTCTCCTGCTGGGCAGCGCACATTAAAAATTTACGACGCCCATCCCGAGCAAGACACCATTATTTATTTACGGCTGCCGTTTCGTCCCAATCTCCTGATGGAATACAAATGAAATATGGCTATTTGTATTCCAGATTGCCTTCATTCCCCCTCAAATAAAAACACATTTCATTGTGTTATTTCTTAAAAAAGCCGTGCTGTTGTTTACAGACGCTGGGGTTGTTTTGAGGTTGATTTAACCGTGCAATGAATGCCACGATTGCGTTAATGTATTCATAGGGTGAAATCGTTTTTGTTAAATCTGATGCGGATTGATTACGGACCTAATATGATCAGAGAACAATGTGTTTGCGACAATCAATCCGCGGCGAGAAGTGAATTTTGGAAGATTCAAGGCTGCCGGGGTTTCGATGGAGATCAAGGTGGTCAACTTGTGATTGCTGTCTGGAAAAGTTGCTGAAGGAATCTCATCACGGACTTCTGAGGAACCCCATTCAGAGCGTCGGGGCTAGATGCTGACCTTGAATTAGCCCGCCAAAACTTCTGTCTTCTTAACTTGTTAGAGATCGGGTGTTTTAAATGCTTGGTTTTTTTTTTTTCAAAAAGAAAAACAATCATTTGCTTCAAGTAGCGAGAGTCTACCGACGGTTTTCTTGATTTTAACTCAAGCCTGTCAGAAAATACCAACAGACTCCTTCACGATATACCCATTAGCTGGGCAGAGGTGAAAAAGATAGCCAGGGGGGAGAGAGAGATGTTATTTCTTCAGTGTTACGACCAGGAAACCAAACAAGAGACAGCCGATCATTCTTGTGTGGCTCTGTTGCCCACAAAACATATAGAGGCGCTAATTTAATTTCATGTTTCATTGGTTGCTGACGCCTTACACAGGGACGTTAGGAGGGCATCCCAAAGGTAGAAGTTTGACTTTGCAGAGGTCCTGATTTCTGGTATTTACATCAGTGCATTACGGTTCTTGGGCTTCAAATGTTAACTATTGAAGATTTTTGTCTTGTGTCAAAAGAAATGCTAAAATATTTAAAGAGTTCTCAAGAAAGCCCATAAAAAGAATACATTTCTATTGATAATGCTTAGTTTTTAGAGATGCCAAAACATCCTTGAAGGGATAGTTCAGGCCAAAATAAAAATCAGAATCAGAAAAAATGGTCACAATTTGTTTTACTTTTATTTTGTTCAAAACTTGTCTATGACTCTCTTATGTGGAACACAAGAGAAGGTTTTTTGTGAAATGTCTTTTTGGTTTTGTGTCCATATAATGGAAGTCAATGGGGACCAGTGTTGTTTGGTTACCAACATTCTTAAAAAGATCTTTTTTCTTGTGTTTTGCAGAAGAATGAAAGTCAGACAGGTTGCGTGTGACATGAAGATATGTAAATGATAAAACGATTTTAATTTTGGATAAACTATCCAATTAAAAAAATTGTCCATTGGTAGCATTTATCAAAAATATCTTATTTACAATTTAATGCCTGTGAGTATGGACAAAGCAAATATATAACTATAACAAGAGGACAGAGCTCTGAAATATTACCACCAACATCACTGTCACCTTATGTCACCTTATCTTTTGTTGTTTTTGGAAAACATTTTTCTCTCTCTCTCTCTCTCTCTCCTTCTCTCTCTCTCTCTTTCGAGTGATCGGTTTAATCTAGGCCATAATGAAATTCCCCGCAGAGAAACATTATGTGGAGGAGAGGGGGGTGGAGGGGTATTTAAACAATTTTATTGAAGCTTGTGCAGTCGACTGGCATCACCTTTTCATAAAGAAGAATTGATAAAGACATGGACACATAATAAAAGCCCAGATTACAGTTATACAGACTTCTTGTGATTTTCTCACAGCAAAACATTTGTGTAGTTTGCTGTATTTGGTCACAGACATCTATTACTTACGTTTACCACACTTTTGAAAATGTCATGTTTGGGAAAAACAAACAAACAAGGAGCAGAGGGGAACAGTCTGCAATCCGATTATAGCCAAATCGGCCGTTAAATGTTTTGTTTTCGTCTAGACGCGAGTATCGATCTCATTACTGTTCTGGGGTCAATGTTTACACATGCAATTGCATATTCACATGCACTCCATATTCAATACACAACTCGCACTTAATACTGTGACAAAAACAAAACACTTTGTCGTCGTTTGCTCCCCCTTATGCCTTTCACAACCTTTTGACATTTTCGGTGGATATCCTAATGCCACAGAAGCTGTCGGTAGAGCGTAAGTTGTATCAAACCCGAAACATTTCTGTAAGTTGTTCCGGACATCTAGATGCAATATTTACCCTAATTTAATCTCCTGTGACTGTGTGCCCACAGAAAGCAATTTCAAGTCGAGCCTTTGTACTTTATGTTGTGGATTGATGATGCTGTTCTGTTATTGGTTACATGGAGGCAAAACCTGGAACAGAATAATCGTGCTCAGAGTCTCAATTCTCTATAGTTGAAAACAAAATGATGTACATATCTCTTTGTGCCGTACAGTAGTCACAGTAACAAATAAGATATTTGGGGTGCCATAGCAACCTGTAAGAAATATTGAGGGAATTCCATCTTTGCCGCACAAATTCATGATGGCATCATGCATGTTGTCATCGTCCATTAGTAGCTTTCTTAAAAGACATTGTGTTGTTCTGTTTTGTATGGTTCCCTTGGAGAAGTACATCAAATCTCCTCTAAGAGCAGAGAAAGTGGTCAATTATCCACTACAGACAAATTTAAAACAGGTAATTTAATGTCGCTCTTTTTAACGTCTCTTATCTGCTAGAGATGCCTAAGGCAAAAACGGTCTTGAAAGCAAAGTTGTGATGGGGCATTAGCGAGGAAAAGCAACATCTCCCTCTTAAGAGCTTCATTTTATTTATCTAACACAGAGTTTGTACTTTGCAGCATATTCCACAGTAAGGCTTAAAACGCAATGCAGGCACTCCATAAATATGTCTAGATCCCGACTTGTTCAAACTCCAAAAATCATAATTCAAGTACATTTCTCACAAGTAGATTTGTGAGAGAAAATCAATGTTTTAAGCTAATTTAGCAAAATAGAAATGTAAAAGAAAGTAAGAACCCTAAATTTAAATACGATGACGTATTGATAACTTCAAATCTCATTGGTTGAAAAATTTCAGCAGCAAAAACATAAATAAATGTTATGTGACCCAAACTTGATGTCCGGTAGACCTCCGCAAATAATCAATCATTTTATACAATAAAATGTTCATATATGTTAATATTAATGTATATTAAATATAATATAAATTGTTACATTGTAACCAAACACAGAGCGGAAGTTAACTTCGGGCCAGGCGTGTGCGTCCGATGAAACCGTCTATAGTCCAGAAACTTTACAAACGTTTGTGAGTGCGGCAGTGACCATCACGTACTGTATGATAAATTCCAAACCTGTCTATCAGTCCACTCTGCAATAGAAAAGATACAAGAGCCATAAATCAAAAAAACGACGCACAATATCCAGATGGTCCACTGACAAGAAAAACAAACCTGAGATTTAATGATCAATGTAAACGGGTTTCAGTTTGATAAAAAGACGCAGCGCACAGAGCATCCAACAAAATCTAATCAAGTTAAAAGGGCATGACGCTTATTATAAACCGAGCTTCTGACCAATGTTTTATTCATAACACACTGACGCTTTTCAATGAAACTGTATTTTATCTGTTTTAGACAGTTTTAGGCTTCTTTTGAGGAATGTAAATAAATGATGGACTGGAATCATTTCTTTCATTAAAATGATGATCTTAAAATTGTAAGTATGCCTTTCTTATGCAGGTACAGGTATCTTTACCATACATCTGTCAACAATCCCATTTTTCTCTCCCGTTTCTCAAAGTCAACCCTGATACATACATCTGGGAGACGTCTATATTACATCTGCAAGACATTTTTTTGATTGTTTGAACATCTGCAATACGTCTCTGACATGTCTCCCGTCTGTTGTCATATAGATATATAAAAGATGTTTTTGTCCGTGAGATGCTTATGATTTAGAATGTATGTAAAACTAACATTTCTAAGACGTTTATCAGCTGTTTTCAAGATCTTCAGATCTTGAGCAGACATCTTAGAGACGTACCTGTGCTATCGGGGATCTCCCGCCACCCTCCCGTTTTGTTATTTATCCCATTTCCCGGTTATTTCTCCCGGTAGATGCGAACAGACGAAATACTCATAGAATGCTTGGATTTTTGGTACCCAAATGTTAACGGTATGATCTTTACATTACTCGAAAAACAACGACACGTCCTGGGAAATTCAACATGACAGTTTAACTTTGTAAATCATTATTATGAGGAAACACTTTTCAACACTCATCGATTTTGTACTTGCTCAATAACTTTAACCAATAAAGTTACGGATTGTAGCTTTAAGCACAAGTTGTTGTGAGGAAAGAGTAATTCTCTTCTTATCATGTCCATATCATTTCATCTCAGCCCCCTATAGCTATTTAAAGAAGACCACCTGCTTGCCGAACGCATGTGATCGCAGGCTTGAGAGCTCCAGGAGGGTCATTCGGCGGGGAAGGGAGTAATACCTCGACTGGTATCGTCTCCCTGCGTTGACTGCAGTGAGTCGAGCAGCAGACTTGGTGTGAGACACAATTAAGAAATGCAGTGGTGTGTGGCATAGCCCGCGTCCGCCGCATACCAATGAGCGCCCGCTCGCCGCTCTGCACTCAGGTACGTACCTCACCCTGCCAGGATCTAATTAGACCATCTCTTTGTAAATGGGAATGAGATTACAGGGCAGGACAGCACGCTGTTTGCTGCAGGTTGCTCGAGACGGACATGGAGGTCACAGCTAAGTCATTATCTACCCCTAGATTGAGCCCTAAATGCCCCTGAGAGATAGAAATGAAAATGGAGTCATTACACACACTCTCTTCATTCAGAGGAACAGCGCAGTTATCCTTCCTAGTTATTATTCTATTGACGCTGCGCTGTTTACAAAGTTACGGCGCGTTCAATTCTTCTGCCGGTGGAGACTTTAGACGGGATGTTTTGACTCATCTGTGGTGGCCATTTGCTTAGTAATGGTCTCAAATACGCAATTATTGTACAAATGTATAGTAGTACAGGATGCTGATGGAGAACGAACACAGGGCGTGCTAAAATACACATAATAACTATGATGCAATACAAAACTAATAACCCTTTTATCCAAAGTGACTTACTTGCAGCCAAGGTAATTAGGTTCTTAATCTCTAACCTTGTTTCAACTCATGGTTGGGTATAATATGGACATTTTCTAGGTTCATTTAAACCAATGGTTGGGTTTGTCCATATTTTACTCACCCATGGATTAAGTGTAGAAACGACAGTATACTGTAAATATATTCAGATATTCGCTGCACGTTGTGCTTAATGCCCATTAGCTGTAACTATAGTCAATAAAGCATGGATTCTCATCCACATTGGCAAATCACTGTAATGTATGGTGTGAATTGCAAAACATACAAATGAAAAAAGCTTGCTAAATTCAATTGCATAAACAGTCTTCCGATCTTTCGTCACCCATCTAGACAGAAGTTAAAACTGCGGGTTAATGTGCAATGGCAGATTTCCCTTCCAGCTAAAACTGTCACCATTTAATTGCTTTCTTCTGATTGGCTGCTGAATTTGAACATGGACTGACATGAATCTTTGTAGCTTTGCTCCTGACCCAAGGCTGTTCATTATTTCTAAGGCTCTGTAAAAAAACACTCTGAGGTTTACATGTGCACACTTACATGTGATTTTTTTAAGTAACGCAGATATAAAAGATTTTAATAGGATAAGAAAAGTTTTTTTCAGACTGACTTAAGTCAAATACAGCATCTACGTATCATCTATGCTCTAAAATGGTCCAACAATAAGTTATATATAATAATATCTGTGAGGTTATAGACTGTTTCATCAGACGCGTGAGGCCGAAGTTAACGTCCGGTCTGTGTTTAGTTATAACAAGTCTTTTATATTTGGGGGTGGTTTCCAGGACAGGGTTTAAGCCTAGTCCCAGACTAACTTAAATGTTAGAGGTGTTTTGATCGAAAAAGACTTGTACTGACATATCTTAAAATATATCAGTGAGATTGTTTTGTCTCAAGATGCACACCAGTAATGTTTTTTTGTAACATATGTTTTTTAAAACGATTTAAATATCCTAATTTAACTAAGGCCTGGTCCTGTTTTAAAATAATCCCTGTCTGGGAAACCACCCCTTGATGTTTATTAATGTTAATTTATATTAATAATTGATTGTACATTAATTGTATTAATTAACTACTTGTATATCAACATTGTGAAAGTTAAATAACTTTTCTCAAAACTACTTAGATTGAAAAACAGAACATACTGAAAACATAAATGTTTAAACGTTAAGATAATAAATATTATTAATTAATTATCTGCAGTGCTATCATATCCTGTTATATAACAGAGGCACTTGAATTTCTCAGTAAGCTACTCAGCTGTAAACAACCCATAATGTTGTCATGATTTGAGCTGGAACATTGCAAAGACCAAACGATTGGCATATCATATAATTATGAGTAATCGAATGTGAATTACTGTTCAAGTGTTGTTCTGCACATTATCATCTTAGATTCACAAAACACATGTGACATGAAATCTCATATTACATTTTGATATGACCCTTAAAGGGTTCACCCAAAAATGGTGATCATTTACAGTTGTTGTTCTAAACCTAAATGATTTTCTTGCTGTTTGAGAATACAAAATATTGATTGTTTAAAGTAGTTTAAAATGATCAGCAAGCCACTTAAAATTTAAAGGGATAGTTCACCCCAAAATTAAAATTCTGTCATCATTTACTCTCCCTCTTGTCATTTCAAACCTGTATGACTTTTTCTTTTGCAAAACACAAAAGAAATTTTGAAGAAAGTTGGTAAATGAACAACGACCCATTGGCACCCATTGGTTTTGTGTCCATACAATGGAAGTGAATGGGTACCGCCGTTGTTTGGTTACCAACATTCTTTAAAATATCTTCTTTTGTGTTCTGTGAAAGTAAGTCATGCAAGTTTGAAATGATAAGAGGATGAGTAAATGATGACAGAATTTTAATTTTTGGGTGAACTCTTTATGTGTTTTATTAAGTGCTAAAGTGAGATGTAAGTACTGAATCCACCTCCTCAATAAGTTATGCCATGTGTTCCATAAAAGAAATAAACAATCACAAAAGTTTGGAACAAATAAATAATGAGGATATGTAATAGTTGACTGAATTTTTGGGTGAACTGTTCCTTTAAGACAAGCTAACACTCTAGACACTGTATATTGATACAAAATATAAATAACAGATAAGACAAACAATCTAACTTTAATAAAAGTATCTGTTACTGATGTCCATGTTGTTACACTGTCCACTCTTGATGCTTAAAGTTTCCATTGCATCTTGCTGCAGGAAGTGAGGAACGAGTTGGGACTTCCTGTCGGTACGCCGTTGCTCATTCTTGCCTTCATCCTGCTCAATACTGCACATGTTAACGTTCACTTCTGTGTCCAGATCTTTAGAACCAAACAGGTCAGTGCAGGATGAGTATTGGATCTCCTCGGGGCAAGGTGGCTCATCGTCCTCGAAGCAACTGCAGAAACCAAAACCAAACTATTAAAGCACAAAAAAATACAAGTAAAATAGAGATGTATTAAACCTGATAAAATGAATAAAGTGCTTCCCAAGTCATCGCTTCATCACTACGAAGTAAAATCAGAAAAGCTCTGCAGCTGTGCGCCTCTCGACACATCGCCGAAGGACGCGGTGACCTTCAGCTCACCAAGCGTTTTGATTGACAGTAAACATAAAGCCCAGTCACACTAATCAGATCAAAACCACAGGGATCCGCAGAGAACACGCGTGTGACGAGCAATCTGATTCCGCCCGTCCTCACCCCGGCTAGATGCGCGTTTGTTTATCATTTTCTCTGCCCTGGGTGGAAATTAAAGGGAAGAATAACATCTGGTGCGCCACAATGTGAAGAACAACATTGTGTTTTCTCCTCTTCATTATATGGGAAAGATGAGATGCTGCGGGTGAAAAACGGAGCGCTCTCACGAGACGGGGGAGCAGTGGCGGACTGGCCGTCTGGAGCACCGGGAGTTTTCCCGGTGTGCCGCTGCTCAATGTGGGCCGACCCACTGTATGAATATAAAGAAATGATCATCACATTTTCTTTTGCGCACTTGTTATATTTGCGATTTCTGTGCCCTAGCCGCAGCGGTAACAGCGCTCGTCAATGTCAAAAGGTTGGCCAATCAAACAGGGTTTAGAGAATTCTAGCCAATCAAATTACAGAGGCCAAGCAGAACTTAAACCAATCAAACTGAAGAAGACAGACGTTTCAGCCAATTAAATTGAAGAAGACTGGAAGACAGAAGTTCGGTAAGTGGGCGCTAACAGAAACCAAGCGCAAATTCAGTTTGATGACTGTGAAGTATCGAGATATGGGATGTCAAACATAACAAAGCTGTTTAACAATAAAAATGATAAACGGTAAGATTTTACAGATGCAAACTACTTAACTTTTGTGAATTCTGCTGTTTTAAATTAAAACTTAGGTGGTTTGTCACGTAATGTAAGATGTTTAATGTGCATTCGACTTAACATGCCTAAAAACATAACCGACAGCTAGGGATGGGTATCGTTATGATTTTAACGGTATTACTACTCTTATCGATACTGCTTATCGGTCCGGTACTTTAACGGTTTTCTTATCGATGCTTTGGGATTTTTTTTAAGTAAAAAATAAGGCCAAAAATAAAGAATTTATGAATAGAATAACACTGCTTTATTTTCTGCAATGTAAAATAAATTGTATTCAGCGCGGACCAGCAGTATTAAAAAAAGTGGGTTGGTTCATCATAGCTGCCTGCAACAATTTTTTTTTTATATTTAAATGTGTATTTTAATGGACAGATTTTTATGTTTGTCTTATGTAGCGTAAGCGGCAAATTATTAAGCTCTCAATGTTATCAAATAGGCCTATTATTTGGGCTGATTGATTTATTATTATATAAACGAGTTGAAAATGTGTTGTGTCACATCATTTAATCCAATTGAAATTAGACACACACGAATAGATATAGGTTGCGCGCATGTCTCATCTGTTTTGGAAGACGCGCGCATGGAGACTCCGCAGTGCGGAGCCACGACTCCAGGCTCGCGAGCATGACTCTGCTTGAGAGAGACAAGCCGTGCGTGTTTGTGATGTTAAAACAGCTCATCCGTTGCGCTGTTTTGGTAACTCGAAACAGAGACGGACAGAATTTCAAAAGCATTCAAACACAGGCTGCGCGCGCTCGTGAAATGTAAACAACTCATCTGTTTAGTTTATCAGAAACGCCATGTTTGGATAGGCGCGCAGCGCGGAGCAGTCTTTCTCCAGTACGGAAAGCAGAACTTTATATTTGATGTAAGAGTTTTTAGCAAAGTCTATTCACACCTTTTGGCAGCATTTAAGTAAATTCTCTTGTCTAGGAAATTATTTATAAGTAGGAAGTCATCACCCTTAGACTTAAAACAGAGGAAAACTTGAATCTTTGATTCAGGTGTGTTACATGTCATGGTCAGTAAAGTGTCATTTACAAACAGGTCAAATACATTACCCTACATTACACTGACATGTTTAGGCAGGCTTTTATTTAATTCTGATGTCTGTTCTGACTGCACTGGCCTTTACCGTTTAATGTTTAATGTTTGTTGTTTTATTGGCTTTGCAATGTGTCTTTAAAAGGTCCTTAGAAACATTTGTTTCTAAATTGTGGTGTTATAGAATGATTTGTGCATTAATTATCTGGTGTATTATGTTGACAGCCTGGTGTTGTGGCCTGCTCCTGGTTTGAAGTCCAGGGTCACTTTTTAGTCCTAGTCCGCCCCTGCACGGGAGACACATCCCTTTCACAAACAAATCACGTCCTCTTGACTCACGAAATGAACCAATTTGTTTTGCGGTTGTCAGAGCGGCAACAGGTGCGCGTAACTTCTTTATTCTCCTGGGTCTCCGAATTCAGCGCGGGACGCATAACAAGCGGAGATATTACTGTCTTTTTTGTGGATGGAGCACCTGTCGTCTGCAAAGCGGGATCATTTGCATACACAGTATACGGGCCGTTTGATTGAGGTTAATGCGGTCTTGTGAATATTCTAACAGCTCTTCAAAAGGAAGTTAAACATATTTGTGGAGTCATTAAACTGTATGAAAACCTCATTAAAATAAGGAAACACCTGGTAAATTTCAGCAAAGCACTTATTGATTATTGATCAAGACCGTGGAATTATACTGTACGTGTAATGCAGTCAGTTTGAGCGGGGTATCAGTATTGTAGTTTCGATTTCAAACTGAGAATATGAGAAGACGTATGAAGAACCGCACTTACAAAAACTAGCTCCTGTCTTTGATATCTGAATTAAAATAGCACTTGGAAGACATTTCTTATCCAAATACTCCCATGAAACAGAAAAATCACGGATCTCTTTAATATTCTCCTACATCAGTGAGATTAAATGGAGGGCATATGAAAACTTTTGCTTATGGCGAATGCCGTGCAGCTTCATTATGTAAGGTCTTTATACACGCATACAAGACATAGTGATGTATATTATATTGCATTTCTGTCAATAGATCCTCCAAAAAATTACACATTGGACCTTTAAACGAAACACAACTGAGAAGTCAAACATCAAATCTCCTGAGCTATAGAGGCAATACCATTTTCCTTTTGGGTTTATATGGGGGAACGCTGAATTTGCTTAAATTGCATGTCAGGTCAAAGATCCACTTATTAACAGGTCATGACTAAATTAAAAAGATCAACATAAGCATTGACCTTTCTTAAAACTTTACAAAAGATATTCACAAAAGCATCATTATAAAAGCACTTCATATTGTCTATCAATATTCTTCGAAGCAGTAAAGACGTGTGCATTGGTACTAACATCCATTTAATCTTTGGCAGTGAAACACAAAATTGGAGCCAGACATTAAAGGGATACTTCACCCAAAAATGAAAATTCTGTCATCATTTACTCACCTTCGAGTTGTTCTTCACCCAAAAATTTTCATTTTTGGCTGAAGTATCCCTTTAAATATGACTGGGTAAAGTTATTCAAAATGACATGCCATTACAGAGCATTTGCAAAAACAAACCAAAATGTGCAATAATTATATGAAATTAAAAAAAGTAAAATACACACAAAAAGGTCATCCTTTCTTTTCCTAATAGGCCGTTGCATTTTTCTTCCTCGGGTTTTGCTGTAACACCGAACGACAGTAAGGACGAAACTGTAACTGACTTTCATGGAGTTACCGCAGACACACGTGTCAATAACGTTTTTGATGTCACAAAAGAATAGACCGGAATGATCAGTTTTAAAGAACAGGGCACCTTCAACTCCGCGACCAACAATGCAAGCAATATCATTTGTGAGCCAAACAACAATGCCAGATTTTGGTTTGATGAGCTCATTTTTTGACTTCTCTGAAAACAAAGACTTGTGTGCTTATTCAGGTCTGGTTTCAATTACGTTAAGTGGACGCTGAGAGAGAGAGCGGTGTTCGTTTCTGTGCCGCTCTGCTATGTGGAGTCCATGCGTCTGTCTGATAGACAGCAAAACGGCTTCTCAGCACTCCATCATAAACACAACAGCAAACACATACACAAATCGAAATAACATAATGGAGTCCGGGGCTAGTTCTTCTACATTTTAGTTTCTTAACATCGGTTATTTTTGATAGTGAAAGGTACACCAAATCATTGTGGCGGACCCTTAAAATACGTCTTTACACTGTTGGATGTATGGGAGTCCAGCTTTATCAGTTTGACACTATATGGGGTAAGTTGTCACAAAAGGAACCTTCCATTAAAGAGGTGAAAATTAACCCGTGAAACAATTATGAAGTAAAAACAAATAATATAAAACAAAAATATAAAAGATAATGTACAAAAATATAAAAACAACGTCATTTTTTACTATAATCTACCTGTACAGTTTCTAAAACAGTAAATTCCAATCCTGGATTCTGATTGGTCGACAGTTAACTGTTGTCATAATGTGTCCCAGCAAATTTATTCTTGTTACGCTTCACTTGTTCAATAAATAATACAAGAATTTTGAAAACAGAATGAAAAAATTACATATTCAGACAGTTTATGTCTTAACATTTAGCAGTTATACAGGTGACAACTTGCCCCAGTCTACTTCATACTGCAGACAGACAGAGAGTGAAAAGGCGAAAGAAAGAACTAGAAACACAGAATCTCTAATTCAATTCTAACTCAATGATATCTTAGAAAAGCTTGGCATCCTGGTTGGCTAATGTGCCGCAGGTTGCTAGGACACAATCACCTGCCATTTCAATTACTCCAGCATCACTTGTAATTCACTGTATGGAAGACAATCAATGGCTGCCAGAAGGATTAGCTCGTGTGGCTGGAGGCTGGAACATGGAGACTCCGGGGATTCGATAAACAACAGACAGCTAAAGGGTCCGCGGTTGACCGCTTGGCATGGTCGTGATGGCAAATTTATTAGCGATGGCAGGCTCTTGCCCATGTTAAAAGACCAAGGAAAGTTTCACCCAAGGGTCTATAACAGGTCTAGACCACATATGCATGTGAGGCCCTGGTTCTGGATACAGTTTTTGAGCAAATCATACGAGCTATAAAAATACCATGTGACAAGAGAGACCACGAGCAGAGAGAGAGAGAGTTTGCACTTTTAACAACTCCGAGAATATTAGAGAATGCCTCGAGTCATCTCACAGACTTGGCAATCGTGATTTCAGTTTAATGATCTACAGAAGTCCCTGTTGGCTTGGCTAAATTGGTATGCATGCTTCTGAAACGCCGGCGTTATCTGCATTTTGTTATGTCGCCCACGTGCTAACAGAAAGAGTTTGAATTCCTTGTTGGATAGTTGCTAAGTAAATACATCATTCATTCAAGTATTATGTAAATGTTTACAAGGGCTGTGCCACATCTCGATGGATACGAGAACAGACGATGCAGAGAGTCAGAAAATGTCACGGTGGGAAACGGCTTTGCAGCATAGACAAAATGAGCCGATAATAAAGACACTGACCCGAAATGTATAAACTCTTTGAAAATACAGGGATTTGATTGCATTATTATTCTGACAGGCGCTATATTTCACCAAGAGCAGGAAAAATGGAAGTATATTTTTCCAAACACGAATTTCTTACATGTGGTAACCTTTCAAGAGATTTTTTTATGCAGAAATAAGGCAGAAGTTACATTTTTATTTTATTTTGTCTCATAAATATTTGATATTTATACGTTACTTTCGATTTATCTTATACATCTCTTATATTTGAGCTTTTTCCTTTGTTAAATATTTTGTCTAGATTAGGGTCCATTTCTCGCTATTAACTTATTATTAATTATGACTTTGCCTCAATTAACTGCGTGTAAGGTAGTTGTTAGGTTTAGGTATTGGGTAGGATTAAGGGGTGCAGAATAAGGTCAGACATTAATATGTGCTTTATACGTACTAATTTACAACCAATAAGCATGTTAATAAGCAAGTAGTTAATAATGAATTTGTGTAACTTAATATAAAGTGGAACCAAATATTTCTTGTCTAAAGAGTTGTCCCGATTTCATTTTACTACTACTGTATACCTTATTAAATATATGTGTGTGTGACAAAATGCTTTATTGGTTATATATTCAGACACTCCAACACATTAATCTCTTATGTAATTCACCCACAACTATTTTTTATAATTTTCTATTTATTATTTAAGTTTCGCAAGACACACAATCGTACGCCTTCCATAGCTCATCTGTTCTATTTGCATCATAACAGGAAACGCATTGTCAGTTTTGTAATTATATACAATCTTCATCGGATTATTGATGTCATCCACGGGACAAAATCCTCAGCGATCAGAATCAGTAATAGCACAACGACATTCATCATAAACACAATGGAAGTGTGAGAAATGAGGATCAAATCTCCTCCCACTATCACCTCCTGACCAAAAACAATCCAAACAATTCTTCCCTCGCCTGTTTGATAAAGGGTCTTAGCAGCTTGAATTTTAAAAGGCTAATTTTGCAGCAGAGAAAGACAAGTGCCTCAGTTGGGACTGGACAACACACATTTCGCTTTTTCCACATTTCGCTTCTGTTTGAATCGCAAACCCAGAGATGTAAAACAACCTTGAAACAAGTATCTTGTAATACTATTGTAATATTTAAGTTGACGTTGTAATATACAAGTCAATATTACTGCAGTGCATGGTATTAAATACACTTTAGTACTGTAAATCAATCACATAAAACCTTTAACTTCCCTAGATTAAAAAATGTTAATCTATATAATAATATAACAATAACAATAGTAACGTCTATTCTACCTCTTCTATACGTCATGCTGTGGACCAAGACTTCGGGTCACAAAATTATACTCAAAAGTTGTTTTTATTAAAAATGTTGCTTATTTCTCCAACACAGAAAAATGAGGCAGGAGTGAGATATTGTCAGTTAATGACATGATTGGTATCTTAGCTACTTACAATTCACAAACATGATTTGATTACACTTAAAAAACAAGTTATATGTATCTGGGGAGAGGTGTGCTACACTACCACACGGCATGTAATTGCCTCTCAAATCCCTTGTTGAAGGCCTGGTCCCAAAAAATAACTATATAAATAAAATAAATGATCATAAACTACTTATAATGGATTACGGTTTCACATTCAGGAAGAGGTTTAAGTACAGGAAAAGTAGACTAGTTGAGACTAGACTAGTACTTGAAAAATATACGGTACTTGAAATGACATGAGCTTTGAAGAAATGTGACCTAACAAATGTGTTTGGATGTCTATTAAAATGATTTACATTTGTTTAAACCGGCTGACTGAATAAAAACCTAATGGGTGATACTGTCATTGCATGGTATGTTTTCAATGTAAACTTTAATTAAAATAATCGTCTTTTCAACTTCAAAAAAACTGTTAATCTTAAATATAAGTGATGTAACTTTGATGTGGAGGATTAAAGAAAAGTTATGATTTTAGTATGTGGATACAAACAAGAATTCATGAGAACTTAAAGGGGTCATATGACACGGCTAAAACGAATATTATCGTTCGTTTTAGATGTAATGCAATGTGTATACACGATTTAAGGTTAAAAAACGCTGTATTTTCCACATACCGTGCATGTTTGTATCTCTTCTTTGCCCCGCCTCTCTGAAACGCGCAGATTTTTTTACAAAGCTCATGGCTCTGAAAAGCGAGGTGTGCTACGATTGGCCAGTTAACCAGTGCGTAGTGATTGGTCGACTACTGCAAGTTTGTGACGGAAATGTAACGCCTTTTACCATATTTGGAACATCAGGTTCCAAAGCAATTGTACTGACAGTACTGACTTGCGTATACATTTGGGCGGTCTTAGTCAACTCAGACCACGAACTGACGTAGATTTGTGGGGGTGTGGTTACACGAGGCGTTTCAGGCAGGTCTGGGTGAACATTCGCTTTTAGATAGAATGCTTCTTTTGTTCCTACACTTTAATTTTTGCAATTTTACGTGTCTAATACATGCATGGGCAACTTATAACACACCAAAGACACAGAAAAACATGTATTCGCACCATAGGACCCCTTTAAGAATAGGAGTATTATTGACTAAAAACACTTTTTTTCATACTTTTTAAGTGCATTACTACACCAAAGGTGTTGACCTACCACTACATAATTTTACTTTATATCTATATCCAAAAAAACATAACAACAGTTAACAACACATCATGTCTAAATTTGTAAAAGTCTTTGTTTCTGTAACTGAAAATTCTGTCAAATGTGTAAATGTATGTCTACTACCATGAACAATCTGACAGGCGCCTCAGAAAGCTCCAAGAGAAAAAATAAAGTAAAAAAAGAGTGTGTCCAAAGTCCTGGAAATAATTTCATTTGCAGATTAGAAAGGACAAGCTGTGTGCCGCATGTCGGGCGCTGGAGCGAGCAGGTCAGTGCGACGGCGGGGGACAGATATTCAATCAGCTCTCTCCTGGGAGATGCCCATCGCCGCACAAGGATACGCTGCTCTTGTTTACAGTGTGAGCTCTCACAAACTATTACAGACACATCATAACAGAACTGCCAGCAAATATTTTCTAGAAGGCATTAAAATCAACGCCACTCAAAAGCAGTTTGCAGCCCTCTTTTTCAGCTCTTATCTTCTCGCCTCCTCCTCTCTCTCTCTCTCTCTCTCTCTCTCTCTCTCTCTCTCTCTGAGTGCATAGTGCATGCTAGTAAAAGACGTGTGGAGGTAGTTGCGTTTACAACACGTCCTGCTATCAGGCTTGCCCCTGTGGGGACTGTAACCGAAAACAACAGCTGTGAATTTTAAGCCTGTCAAATTGTGCGTTAATAATTAAACAATTGTGCGATAGGAAGTTTGGTGAAGTTTCATGATGCCATTTTTTTAAATGTATCGATTGGTTCAGTGATTTATAGTGAGATATTTAGAAATGCATTAAAAGGTCATTTTTTGGAGGATCTATTGACAGAAATGCAATGTAATGTACATAACTATGTCTTCATAGTGTATAAAGACCTTACATAATGAAGCGTTATGTTTTTATTACTTTAGAATGATCCTACGTGGAATTCGCCATTTGGTTTCCAGTAGCCCTAAATGCGCAAACTTCTCTACAGAGTGCGTTTCGTAAATACGTTATCTCCTTCGGCAAAGAAGCGAAAACGTGACGACATCTTTGTGCTGTAGTGCTTCGAAAGGGAGGGGTGGAGTGAGCCGTTTGTTGCAATTCAAAACCTCACCACTATATGGTGCTAAATTTCATACACTGGACCGTTAACACTCCGCTCCCTTGACGAAAAAGTAAAAAGATTTTCTTTAGGGTGCAACTTTTTACCATGTACTGTATCGCTTGACCACATTGCTTCAAGCTCTTTAAAATGCTGAAAGCGTTCTTGACCATGTTGTGTGTCTGAATGCATGCATGATTCAGTCGTCATTTAATGAATAACCTCCGCATCCACCACACGGATCGATACAACAATGTAAACAAACATCTCTTAAATCAATATCTGTCTATAACCATCCAAATTTGCATAGAAAGATGTGTTTGTGCTGTAAACAAGGACTTTATTTCAGTGCCACCCATCACAATTTTAGATAATGTGCTGCATGGTTAAAATGGATTGCAAGCTTTTAGCAAATAAGATAAGGTTACGTTTTTTGTGCACTGACGCATCAGGTGTAAAATGCCATGAAAAGCAGAACTGCCATTGCATAAAAGTCTAATATTCTTTTCCAGAACCCAACCTGACGCAATGCGCCGCAACTTGCATTTACGCATTTGGCACAGCGATTAGTTTATTCAAGTCATATACTGTATATATTTAGCAGTATGTGGTTCCTGGGAATCAAATAAATCGATGAGTTATGCATTGATCTAGCAATTGAACGACGTGACCAACAACCATTAACAAATTCAACATCAAGAATGCGTGTTCTATAGTCTCGCATTCTAACAAAACTACATGTCATAAATCTGAACCGTGCATGACCGAGCCAAGAGCTCAACAGTTCAAGAACTTCCAGGTCACAGCTTCTGTGTCGTACATTGGAAACACGTTTCTCATTTGGCCACCAAAAAGCATCCGCGTTCAGTTCCTAAATGCATTCGCTTGACTCTTTCCATCTGTTCGCGGCGCTTGCCAAGCAGGTCGACTACGGGGCATGCGTAAGTGGACGGGTACCGCTCGGTAACGGGGATGACACTAAACGCGTCCGCTCTGGAGGCGGTTTGTGAAATATATCTCAGGAGTGAGCAGGCAGCTGTTCAAAGGAATTACCATCAGCTAATGTGGAGATATCCTGCCCTCTTCGTTCAGAGGCGCGCCGGGCTGATCGTTCATGAGACGGCCGCGTGCATCTGGGAGCTCTTTGAAAGCGTTTTAGTACAATTAGAACGACTCAATTGAATGGAAAGACTCAGGTAGTGATTACCATTACCCTCATAAATAACATAACCAACAAGCCCGGGAAAGTTTGTATGATTTATGAAAATTGCTATTATGAGGTGAAATTGGAATACACAATCGGCTGCGCACAGCAGAAAATAGAAACAACTAGATTTGTACAGAATGAAGAAAATTAGACTTTTTCATCAATAATCGCCCTCATGTCACTTCAAACCTGTATGACTTTCTTTCTTCTGCAGAACACAAAAGAACATATTTTGAAGAATGTTGGTAACCAAACAACATTGGACCCCATTGACTTTCATTGTATGAACACAAAACCACAGAGACATTTCTCAAAATATCTTTTTTTGTATTCCACAGAAGAAATCATTAAAAACCGGTTCTGAACATTAATAAGACTAACTAGATAGTACATTTTCTAAAGAAACTGTGAGTGATGCTTTCGTGGCAAACCGCGGAACTCGGCACTAGGGTGATGACACTTTAAGTACTAATGAATCTAACCAACCCCCATGAGTCTAAGATGTTCTGATACAGAGTTATAGGTCTTGCTAAATGTTTGCTATGCTAATGTGTTTGGTTGCTATGGGCGTGGCTTGGCATCTGCACTTGATAATACTCTAACCTATGAGTGAATCGAACCACCCCCCGTGTCTCTACGAAGTTCCTATGCAGAGATATAGGTTTTGCTAAATGGTTGCTAGGCTAACCTGTTTGGTTGCTATGGGCGTGGCTTAGCATCTGCCAATTGATGATGCTCTAAGCTATGAGTGTAAAGAACCAACCCCCGTCTCTCTACAATGTTCCGATGCAGAGATATAGGTATTGCTAAACGGTTGCTAGGCTGACATGTTTTGTTGCTATGGGCGTGGCTTCGAAGCTTCATGATGATCCTGGGACACTGATTGATTGCCTGAGTAAAACGGGCCCACCCCCTTGTCTCTACGACACTGTGTTGCAAAGATATCCACATGGACTTTTTATAATGGGAGTCTATGGGATCGGTTGCTAGGTTGCTGTAAATGGTTGCTATGGGCGTGGCTTAATAACTTCATAATGATCATGTCACACTGATTGGTAGCCTGAGTAAAATGAGCCCACCCCCTTGTCTCTTAAGTGGTTGTACTGCTAAGATATTCAACACGGGACGTTTTACGGCTTATATGGGCATGCTTACTGTGATTGGGAAATTTTGGGAGGCTCTTACACCCCATTGTGAGTGATGTTCTTACAGAGCCTGATAGCCTCTTCAAATCGTATATTATTTTCATGTTTCTACGATATCCTCACTCGGAGCTACGACCTGTCAAAATTGGGCGCAATGTTAAGTCAATGGGATTTTTCGGGTTTTTATTCGCCCCCCTATCGCACCCCCTCCACCCGATCGCTTCAAAAAGTACACACCATTCCTCAATGGGCCGCTCGATTTGATTTAGTCATTCATGGGTCCAAAGCGAAAAAATAACGCGTGAATATATAGGTATCTAGGTTTTGAATGGGAGTCTATGGGCGCCATTATAAGTATACGGAAATTTTGGGAGGCTCTCACACCCCAGGGGTGCAACTTACACCCCATTGTGAGTGATGTTCTTATAGAGCCTGATAACCCCTTCAAATCGTGTATTATTTTCATGTTTCTACGATATCCTCGCTCGGAGCTACGATCCCTTAAAGTTGGGCGCAATGTTAAGTCAAAGGGATTTTTCGGGTGGTTTTTCTCCCCCCTATCGCACCCCCCCCACCTGATCGCTTATAAAAGTCACAGCACACCATTCCCGAATAGGCCCGTCGATGTGACGTATTCATTCATGGGTCTACGTCAAAAGCTGCGGGACAAGTAGCATGCCAAACTTTTGGCGGAACAAGAATAATTATAAGAAGTATGTATGTTCGAATAACAATAGTTATGCTTTTTCAAAGCATCACTAATAAATGAAAGTAAGAGAGGTAGATAGTAGTAAGAAGGTAATAATATAGTACATTTGAAACATACAGCCCTGCATAGGACAAATAAAGAAGGGATGAAGATTGTCTTGGAAAGCAGTCAAACATTATGCGTCTCTCTCTCTAAAGACTTCTTAAATGGTCTAAATAAATTGAAATGAAGCAAGCTAACAGTCAGGTTCAACATTCGCTGGTTTCCTGAAGGGCGACAGTCATTTCAGAGTGGATTAACAAGTTAATGTAGTTTGTGGCAACTTTTGATGAGTTTCACAGCAGCCCGGCTCAATTCTCATTGTCTGAATTGCTGGAGGTGCATTCACGGGCCAAGCTGGGTGAATCTGAGGACAAAATAATAGATGAAACGATAAGCCGGCGGTCGTTGCTTGGAGAAACTGCTGGGCAAATTCACCCCAGATTCTTGAGGAAATAAACTGAGAAAAATTAAAACAACAAATGTGGTCGCTGAGGTCCTGTGATTGGTTTTTATGTGGAATTTCATTATTATTGTTGTTCTTATTGGAGCTCCTGTCTGTACATGGACAGTTGACAAACAAACCGTACCATGCATCCTATGGTGTGACAGCAAAAAATATACTGTTAAAAATATACAATATATTATCAATATATTTGATCAATATTTTATGTATAATATAAATGCATAAGAGATTTATATTCATTGTTTTTCTTGCTGTCACACCATAGGACACACGTGCAATTTATTTGTCAACTAAGCATATATGTCTGTTTGTTTGTTTGAACTCATTTTTGTGTATTGCAATCTAATATGTTTCCTGACTGACTAAGTTTCAAGTAAATGGTATTAATAAAGCGTTCTGGAGTAAGAAAAGAATATGAGAACAAAAGCATCCGCAGGGGCTCAATTCCAAACCCCAAGAGGTGAAGAAGTTCTACTGTATGGATAAGTCAACCTTTAATGTAAAACGTCCTGATTTAGAGATGTTGAGATGTTCAAAGTTATATTTGAGAGCTTGTTATCTCCTGGGCGTCTCAGCATCAAAATGCGGTGGGCATAAAAACGCGTTCTCAAAAGCCCTGAGGTTATTTTAAGAAATCCTCTTGATGTTAAAGGAGACATCAGATGAAAACCCCACTTTTTCTGTGTTTAAGTGCTATAATCGGGTCCCCGGTGCATCTTGCAACCCAGAAAATGTGAAAAATAAGAACCCAGTAAGTTTGTTTTGGTGTGCCTTTCCCTGCAAGCATGTGAGAAATCGAGCCGATCAGATTTTGCTCCGATTGTGATGTCCAAAGCGGATTTTATTATAATGTTACCGCCCCTTAATCTACACAGTTCCACCCACCGCACTCCGCCATTGTTGTTTTCACAAGCGACAGCGATGTACGTGACGCCATGGCTAAAGTGTCACGGTCCCACCGTCTTGTTTATGAAATTCTAGTAGTGTGGTGGGATCGGGGCAGAGTCCTTGGGTTTTATGTGGGAAGGCCATGAGATGTTTATGTTTTTACCTCTCATGTGTTTTTCCAGTGTCTCGTCTCTGTTCCCGCCATCTCGTTTCCTCGTTATCTTTCCCTGAGTGTTTAATGTCCCACACCTGCCCCATGTAATTATCCTTCGTTTGTCTTCCCTATATATACCCTCTTGTTTCTTTGTCTTGTGCTCTTGTATTGCGTTGCGTTCTGTGTGTATGTTTATGGTCGACGTTCCTGGTCTTGCTGTTCTGTGAGTTTCTCGTGTTGTTTCTGCTGTTTTGCCTGTTAGTTTGTTTATTATTTTGTTCTCGTTTTTGCCCCCTTGAGGGAAGTTGTTGTGTTTACTCTTTTATATTTATATATATACTCTTAGTTCTATTTTCCCCATCGTGGGTGTTTTGTTTCTGTTGTGTCTATCATTTAATAAAGTCATTGGTTAACCCCTTCACTGCCGTTGCCTGCGCTTGGGTTCTTCTGCCAATTTTCCTGACATAAAGTTTGTGGACAACATACAATGTAGTCGCTGCACAGAGTCCTAACCTCGGAAGGGACAGGAGTGGATTTATTTTATTTTTAGTGGAAATCCATCAGAAACCATAAGTAAAAACCTGCTTGTTTGCGCAAATCACTTCAAACCGGAGTGCTTTTTCAACCTGGGACAGTACAAGCAGGATTAGCTTCAAATTTGTTCCTCAAGAGGGATCGAGACCAACTGAATGAGACAAAACTGCTGATGTGAGTAATATTTATCAACAGTCTGAATTGACGTACATGTACCGTATATATAGGAGGATAACGCTAGCATATGATAGTGAAGAGAGCCAAGTCAGTCACGGACTAAATAGAACATTAAAAGTCATTGTTAAACTCACTGTATATAAGTGCAGATGGACACTTGGAGTTTAGCTGTATGAATGTTAATACATTATGTGCGTTAATATGTTTAGCTGAGGCAAGCTGTTTGTTTTGCTAATGAACAGGGGCAAACACTGCGGTTTGTTTCGTTTTAAAAGTCTCAAATCATTCGTGCTTAGGCTTAAAAAATCTGTCACAGCAAACTAGCTCTCAAATTGTGTGTGTAACGTTATAACTTGTCAATGACGAGCGCTAAAATCCATGTAATTCCGCTTTAGGTAAGCATACACCACGTAAGCACATTAGGATGCGCTGTTTGCTGTGACTGATTTTTTTGTCTTTTTTTTGTCTCCGGACGAATGATTTGAGACGTTTAAGATGAAACTAACCGCAGAGGAATTCAGGAAATATCATTTAGTTAAACCATTGCCATGGCAGTACTAAACGTGTGTTGTGTTGACACGCCAAAACGGGTTGCTATGAGCATAGCTGTTTTTGACGAGGCAAGAAGGGTTTTGTTTACACAGCCATTGAGTGTTTTTAAGCAAAATATGCTCCAGACATTTCATGAAGACCCCAATAAATCATACCAACTTGTTGAAAGTGCTCGTCTGAGGAGACCTTTAAGTGACGTCACGGTGAAGCTTTTCAAAGGCGGAAAAATTAAACCTTTTCATTTTAACTCTCGCCCTTTGATAGAAAGCCATCTCTCTCTCTATTCAAAGATCATGCTTTATTATTACAAAATCAATTCTCTGCCACGTTTTACTATGAAAGCAAAAAAGCAGTTCTCACCTCTGACAGCCATCACAAAAGATATAATAGACCTGAAGATGAAGCGAGCGAGAATATTTCAGCGTGCGGTGACATCTAGAAGGTATTGAGCGTTCAGACCGGCTACTTCTCATTCGCCAGCACATGTGTTGCATCTAAATAGCAAGCATCTGAATGTGAATTCCCTTCGCTCACAGAAGAGCTACAGAAAGGCTTCCTGTCAGTTGTGAAGCGTTCGGCTCTCTTTTGTGTCAGGGGATTGAGGTGAATTAACCATCCGCGTGATTCTGTCTGGAATGATTTGGGATATGTGGAGTAGAGTCGGCTGTCCTGGACTGACTTCTGTTAAGCACAATGAAGGCTGTGAGGAAAGAGAGGGAGGGAGAGAGAGGGGGAGGTTGTGCTAGCACTTGCATAATATAACTGAAGTTGCGAAGCTGGCGGTAAAGTGACATCCATCTATCTTCTACAGTGTCGAGTGTCAAAAGAGACTGATCGAATCCCTAACCTAGACCCTGAGCACACAAGACAATCTCTTTCTCTCTCTCTCTCTTAGACATGTACTGTACATTCACATAGCTCAAAGGGGACTTTACTTTGACTTTTACTATGCTTAACTTATTCGATATTAAGCTAAAGCAAGCTACTGCTAACTTAGTCAAAAGTATAGATTCATATGATATTTGTAAACTAAGTAAATTTTTTTAATTACTACAATGGCAAATAAGTTCGGTAACACTTTACAATAAGGTTGTATTTGTTCACGTTAGAACTGTCAAATGATTTATGGCATCCAGAATAAAAGTTTGTGTTTAAATAATATATGTCTGTGTACTGTGCATATTAATTTTGTATTTACAAACACATACACGTGTACATATTTAGGAAATATTTACATTTATTTATTTATATTTACCATCAATTTAAATTCTATATAATTGTTATATTTTTCTTAAATATAGCCTATGCATATACACTCACCTAAAGGATTATTAGGAACACCTGTTCAATTTCTCATTAATGCAATTATCTAATCAACCAATCACATGGCAGTTGCTTCAATGCATTTAGGGGTGTGGTCCTGGTCAAGACAATCTCCTGAACTCCAAACTGAATGTCAGAATGGGAAAGAAAGGTGATTTAAGCAATTTTGAGCGTGGCATGGTTGTTGGTGCCAGACGGGCCGGTCTGAGTATTTCACAATCTGCTCAGTTACTGGGATTTTCACGCACAACCATTTCTAGGGTTTACAAAGAATGGTGTGAAAAGGGAAAAACATCCAGTATGCGGCAGTCCTGTGGGCGAAAATGCCTTGTTGATGCTAGAGGTCAGAGGAGAATGGGCCGACTGATTCAAGCTGATAGAAGAGCAACTTTGACTGAAATAACCACTCGTTACAACCGAGGTATGCAGCAAAGCATTTGTGAAGCCACAACATGCACAACCTTGAGGCAGATGGGCTACAACAGCAGAAGACCCCACCGGGTACCACTCATCTCCACTACAAATAGGAAAAAGAGGCTACAATTTGCACGAGCTCACCAAAATTGGACAGTTGAAGACTGGAAAAATGTTGCCTGGTCTGATGAGTCTCGATTTCTGTTGAGACATTCAAATGGTAGAGTCAGAATTTGGCGTAAACAGAATGAGAACATGGATCCATCATGCCTTGTTACCACTCTGCAGGCTGGTGGTGGTGGTGTAATGGTGTGGGGGATGTTTTCTTGGCACACTTTAGGCCCCTTAGTGCCAATTGGGCATCGTTTAAATGCCACGGCCTACCTGAGCATTGTTTCTGACCATGTCCATCCCTTTATGACCACCATGTACCCATCCTCTAATGGCTACTTCCAGCAGGATAATGCACCATGTCACAAAGCTCGAATCATTTCAAATTGGTTTCTTGAACATGACAATGAGTTCACTGTACTAGAATGGCCCCCACAGTCACCAGATCTCAACCCGATAGAACATCTTTGGGATGTGGTGGAACGGGAGCTTCGTGCCCTGGATGTGCATCCCACAAATCTCCATCAACTGCAAGATGCTATCCTATCAATATGGGCCAACATTTCTAAAGAATGCTTTCAGCACCTTGTTGAATCAATGCCACGTAGAATTAAGGCAGTTCTGAAGGCGAAAGGGGGTCAAACACCGTATTAGTATGGTGTTCCTAATAATCCTTTAGGTGAGTGTATATGTTTTTATAAAAACAAAATTAATATGCACAGTACACAGATATATATTATGTAAACACAAATTTTTATTCTGGATTAATCGAGATTAATTGTTTGACAGCCAAGGTTCATATATATAACCGTTTCGTAAAAAGTTAGCATGAGTTCAATACAATGATAAACCTGAAAATAATTTCGCCACAAGCCTTATGTTAAATTCCACTGTTCATTTTACAAATTCATATTATTCTGACGAGTCTGTCAAAAGTTGCCGCTACATATTTTCTGGCCTAACAACAGAGAGACAACATCTCACACTGTATTCATAGCTTGCAACGTCAAAGCAGCAGGCATCCTAAAATGTATTTCTTATCTACATAATAGAAATTTTCTGATGCTTCCATGTAAGCAAAACATAAAACTATTCCAAGCAAAAATAGGTATGAAGCTGTATTCGGCGGATGCTCGCAGTTCAGTTACGCAATACACTTGGGTAAGACCAGTCAAGTTTAGCATTTTTCTTCAAAACAACGAAGAAGAAGAAAAGGCGAAGAGGGGGAAGAAAAGAAAGCGTGTAAAATCCTTGAGAGGGGAGAAGAGTCGGATAATCTCCTCAGAACACAGAGCGCCTGTGTGGACAAGATGTAACAATTCAAAACGCACACAAAAGGGATTTAATTGAACTTCGTAGAAATCAATAGCCTAGCTTTGGTCCATTTCATTCCATGACAGAAATCAAGACACTAAGTGAATTTTAACTTGAGGATGAGAGAGAGTGAGGGAGAAAGAGAAAGAGAGAGAGAGATGAAACAAAAGATGGAGGAAAGGAAAATACAGAACATTGCTCCCAGGAAACTCCTTTAGTCGCAAACGGAAAACTGGCAAAGCACCCGATGCTTTTATTTCAACATTTTATATATTTTAAAATGCTATGCAAAATAGCTGCCTCGAGAAAACAATACGATAACTTTTTAAAGGTCATTGGAAACCACTAACATTGCCATTTTTTCTTTAAATGTCCGGCACCAATGAGATCAACCAATAACACTATTCCAAATTCAACTGTCATGTGTGACAAATCCCGAAAACTGATATTACGAATTAAAAAATATGCCTAATGGTAACATCAATTTCACAAAAACTCACATATATCGCAAAAAGGTTTTTACACTTGCATGATGTGTTTTTTGAGGCAATTCGATAAAGGAATATTTTACAAAATCTGCAATTTTTTGTCGCATTCTTTTAAGATGCCGCTGTATGGTTCGGCTAGATTCCACACTTCATTACAGTAAGTGGCGGTACACACTTCTAAAGTTGGTTCGCAACCCACCATAAAACCAAAAGAAGTTTGGACAAAATGACTTATTGAGAGAATACATTTTTTTACATTTCAGTCGCATAACACCGTTTAATGGAAATGGCATCATTTCGCAACTTTTTATCGACATTTAGAAAAAAATGACATAAGTTTTGCAAATCCAGCGTGTGACATCATATTATTAGTGTACTAAATTTTCTAGTGTACTAAAGTTTAAAAACTTTACTAACAGAGGGCAAACCGCAACTAGGCAATTTCGAAAATGACATTTCAGCGTATGCACATCTCTGTTTTACAACTTTTTCAAACTCTCCTTTTACTAAAGTCTTTACCTCTATTCCACTGCTGCATTGCATGCGTTGGCATTTCCTCCAGGAAATGCAAATCTACTTATTTTCATTCTGCTTCACCGAAGCAGAATCGTTATCATAACATAGTTAAAGACAATTACAGATCCCAAACAAAAAAGCCCACAAAGGCACCTGAACGGAACGCACACATACCATCAAAAATCCAAAGACAGCTGTTTTTCTAAAGTACTGAGTGCATCCTTTGAATTCAGAGAAGGTTAAATAAAACTTGACACGAGGGTCATCTAAAATCTTAAAGAGTTGTGGAGCTCAAAACGAGCCGGTGGTGAAAAATAAGGTCATTTGGAGCTCACTTATTGGATTTGTGGTCCAGGAGTCTGTCATCCAGATCCAGCAGGGCAGATGCGTTGTGGATCAGACGGCTGGTGTAATGGATGGAGTTCCTCCTGAGGGTGAGGAGACTCTGGCTAAACTTCATTCCCATCTCCTCCAGCTCCCGCGTCCCTGTTTGTAGACCCTGCGGGGTGAAAAACAAGATTGATGTTTGAGATTCACGGTTGATGGGGTGGTTGATTGAAGGCTGTCAAACAACCTCTGTGAGCTTGTCTTCTATGGATCTGTAGTAGTTTTATTCTGTGAACGAGTGACATTATTTCTCTCCAATTCCAAATGAAAATGACATTTGGACACTTTCGGGTTGTTAGCAAAGATGGATTACAGCCCAAGCCAAAAGCCCCCCAGGGGCATCCTCTGTGGGGTCCGAGACCTAGAAAAAGCCCCTACATACGAACAACACCACAATGAATAATACTACAGAGAAAAATAATGAAAACATGAGAAATATCTGTTCCTGGCTCCTCCACAACACTATTTACACCTTCTAAACACCGTATTGCATCTTGGGTGTTGTACTACCTGTGATATATTGTTAACTCCCTTCCAATGTATCACACACAAGCTGTGTTTGTTCTCATAATTACAACCCTATATCTCACAGCTACGACTTTATTTTTCATATTTGTGATGTAATTTCCCATTATCTGTGCATTATAGCTCACATTTGCTCAAGACAAAGAGGCTGGTGGCCCTGGGTCTCACACGAGAGAGATGAACTACATCGTGGTTACTCTGCCAGGGTCACCTACTGTATGACCTCAGCGACCAGTTACTTAAAAGCAACCTCAAAAATGCAGTTTTTCAGTTCCGAGGAAGAGAGTCTAGCGTCATTTGTCTGAAGCTGACACTTGCAATCTTTTGTTTCATGGAAAATCTGCTGCGAGTAGCACCGGAGAGTCTGGCTTTAGCGTTAATCTGCATTGGCAGCACACAGCTACACCTCCTGCCGAGCACCATCTTTGACCTCATATAATGCATCGTTCCGGAAACGACCATTAATAGAAATCCAGACACTAAAGATATGTTCTGCCGACAGTAAACAAACACGGTGCAGGCATTGAACCTTTCACGGTATTCTGGGCACACAAAACCTGCTGTGGATTACTGCACGTTAACCAAAATCAATAAATCTGCGTTCCACTTGCCAGGGAAAACACAACAAAAGTGTTTGTGGCTGTTTGTGGCTCATTCGCTAATGCCTGAATTCTAACAAAACACCATAGCTAGCTATAACATGAATTTAGGTTAGGGGTCATACAATCACCCACCCCATACATCCACAATACATTTTCTATGTTTACGTCTATTAGAAGTGAAGCAAACTTATTTACTCAACTGTTGTTGTATAGATATTGTCTACATAATGATTCTTTAAATGTTGTTTGGTTTGTTTAACAAACAACAACAATTCAATTAATGATAGATTTTTTTTGTTTTCAGGTAAACTATTCCTTTAATTCACTGAACTGACCACAGACCTGTTATGCCTCAGTGCATTCGTGTGCAATCAGTCATAAGACAAATGTTTAAATGGCATGAAAAACAAACAGGCGGTTTTCTTTACGATTGTATCGATTCTCGCCCGGATAAACTCCTTAACCCTTATGCTCTGCCCACAGTTACAACCTGGATATTTTACCGATCCGTTTTCACGTCAGATTAGGCCTTTCATAACATCATAATGATTGCAGAGCAGTTCGCCAAGAAACAGCCGCACCTGCCCGCTCAAGCATGTTATTAGCGTGTGAACGCCGCACGATTCCCTGAGGAAATGCAGCAACAAATCCCTATGAGCCTTTCATTCACACAAACCTCGGGCTGCACTGGGAACAGCAAGCTGGTGCGATAGAGCCCCTTCCTCTATTAATGAAGATTCATTTATGAGAGATCACTGCCATAACCTCACCGAACCCCAGTGTATCACTTGCTTGTGTTATCTAAGGAAATGTGGTGGTTTCATTCATGGTGGATGTAATCAAGTGAGAAAAGGGTGTCACAACTTTCGGATGAGCCCCTCCCTCTTGTTTCATTCTAATAAGGCTACTGTACATCTCATGCCATGATTCCGGGGTCAATGACAATATTTGAAAATGTATTTTAACGTAAACGTGTCATGTTCTCAGAAGCATGTCTCCTTCATTTTTAGTTTTTTTTCTACAAAAATGTTGACCGTAAATGAATTCAATAAAATAACGTGAATAAACGTGCACAACCAATTTTTAAAAAGGTTTTTATGCATTTTTATGAATAAAAGAACTGGCACAGCAATGAGGTCCTCACTTGTTTAGTCGTCCCATAGAAATAAAATTGTTTTTTGGCAAACCAATGTTTTTCAAATATTAAAAAATATATTCATACTATAAATTCAAATCAAATGATACATAAATAAATGAACAAAGAATAAAATGAAAAATATAAATAAACATTACTTAAAATATAAAAAAATGTTTCACTGCTATTTTTGAGAAAATTATTATCAATAATTACAGAATTATTAATTATGGATAAACATTTTTTTTAAGTTACACCACCTTATTAAAATTAAACCTTTTGAGTTAAAAACTAAAATTCATCACAGATAACGTGATATGTATATTGTATATATGTACAGTATATTACTGCTTTTTATGAGTCAAATAATAATTATAAAAATAGATTATGAGAAACAAAAACAAATAAGTTACATCTACTTTTAACTTCAACCCATTTGCGTGAGTTCCAAACAGATTATGACCTGAAATAAGAAAATATTGAAAAATTTTAGGGCTGTCAAACGATTAATCGCGATTAATCGCATCCAGAATAAAAGTTTGTGTTTACATAATATATATCTGTGTACAGTGCATATTAATTTTGTATTTATAAACACAAAACATACACATACTTGTCTATATATTTAGGAAATATTTAAATGTATTAATTTATATTTACCAATAATTTAAATTCTAAATAAACGTTTATTAATTGTTATATTTTATATTTTTCTAAAATAAATGCATTTATGTGTATGTGTTCATAAATACAAAATTAATTAACACAGTATACCGACATAAATTACGTAAACACAAACTTTTATTCTGGATGCGATTAATCACGATTAATCGTTTGACAGCCCTAAAAAATATATAATCACAGAAAATGTATATTTATATTTGTATATCACTGCTACTTATTCTATACAAAATAATTAAATATTATGCCAGACAAAAAAATTATACTTTTAAAAAAGTTACACCACCTTTCAACTTTAACCCTTTTAAGTGAATCAAAACAAAATTTCACCATGAATTGAAAAATACTGAAAAAAATGCACAGAATCACAGAAAATGCATATTTTATATCTGTATATGACTGTTTTATAATCTATAATAATTATTATAAATTATGCCAAACCAAAAATATAATTTAAGTGAATTCAAAACAAATTTTGGCCTGAAAAACTATTTAATTACAGAAAATGTATATTTGTGTATTGTATATTTGCATTCCTAACAATGTTTTCAATAATTGTAAAAGCCGACAAAATCAGAGTCACGTCATTGGCCCGCCACCTCGCCTCTTTCTCCCACCTCGCTCTCTCCAGGAACCTTGTCACTGTAGATAAGTAAGTCTTGGTTGTGAACTCAGCATGGCAGATGAGTCAGAGCGAGCGTTGGTGCTAATACCTTAAGAGTCTCGCCGCACTCTGGGGAAGCAGCCAAATTAATAGGGAGCCGTGCAAGGAAAAGAGTGATGGCTGCGCAACACCAGGCAAACCCACCTACATCTGACCTTTACGTGACGGGAGGCACAAACACTCGAAAACACACACTCACGCGATTCGCACCGCAAACACGTACGGCCGGGTACATAGGGCACACGCACGAACGTAAACAGACATTTACCCACAAAGCCCGCTCTCTCACCAGCCGGCCAATGAGATGCAGAGGTGTGGAAAGCGAGGGAGAACGGCGTTCTGGGATATCGCTCTTCAATAATTTAGAGCAAGGGGGAGGGTGGGGGGGCTTGATGCATGGACAGAATGCATAGAGGTCAGGCTGTTTGCTCAAGTCGAAAATCGATTCTCACCATGTTTGCATTGAGGAGGCCAAACTGATCATTCCGACCGACGCTGAGCCTTTACTTCTGCTCGGATGCGGCCAGAGATGTCAAAACACTTGCGCTAGAATATTCAGAGAGGAAAGTCAACACGTTCGCGTAGTTTGCACATGTTCTTAATTGCAAATCAAACAAATCACAGCAAGCGACTCCATTTGAAACGTGGGATGCGTTTTATGTTTTGACTTATGTCATAAGTGTGCGAGAGAAGACATTTGATATTCTTTAGTACTGAAAGATCACATGCTTCAGTGTTGAGCAATGAAGACGTTTACGGCTAATTGGTCGGCACTAATGAATTGGATGATCAAGAATTTAAATAAAACTTGATATGTCTTCAACCAGATAACAAACCTTTGATTTAACATTCACTGAGGCATAACGCAGTCAAACAAAAAAAAAAAGATGATTCACACAACCGATGAGTCACAAACCGAACACACATCGCACGCCCTTGTTTGCAAATTAGCCTAAATCACTTTGAGTCTAGACTTCTAACTGAAGGAAAAAGCGGCGCTTACGCAGCAAAGCGTTTGGTAGGGGGAGGCGAATTCCTTGTTTATTGCAGTGACAGGTTTTAATGTTGATAAGGCCCGAGTTGAGGAGAGCCACACGGGTTGCGGGAAGCCTGTGAAAGCGGCTCGCAGGCGTAGCAGCTATCGTGGCCTTTCAGAGGGTCCGAGTCATTAGAGGGGTAAATTACCCATCTTGATCGCTCTTATTAACTCAGAGCTAATCTCAGTGGCATACGGCTTGATCACCATGGTACCATTCCACCAAATCTACTAGTACCTGTAATGTTTAAAGGCCCTGCAGGAATACATTTGTCATGTTTTTGGGTCATTTTAGTTTAATGGCTGAACATCTTGGCGATGTGCAAAACTACATATTTTCATAATGTATGTTATATTGTGTGAATGTTTAGTAGATTCTGCTCTCTCTTTAAAGGAATAGTTCACCCAAAAAATGAAAATTCTGTCATCATTTACTCACCCTCTTGTCATTTCAAACCTTTATGACTTACTTTCTTCTACAGAGCACAAAAGAAGATATTTTGAAGAAAGTTGGTAACCGAACAGCAACGGCACTTATTCACTTCGACTGTATGGACACAAAACCAATGCAAGCGAACGGGTGACGGTTAACAACATACTTCAAAATATCTTCTTTGTGTTCTGCGCAAGAAAGAAAGAAAGACATAGAGGTTTAAAATGACTAGAAGTAGAAGGTGAGTAAATGATGACAGAAGTTTTATTTTGGGGTGAACTATCAGTTAAATGTAAAAGTCAAAATACCCCAAACAACACGATGGTTTGCTGTGAATTGATGCTAAAATGCTAATTTTGCAAAGTAAAAGATATTTGGGGGTCAACATCATTGTGGACCCGGACAACATTCTAATCAACCAATCCGATTTGAGAAATAAATGTTTAGCCTTTCATTCAGGGCTAGGTGCTTTACACAATTGATATTCATCTATTCCCTCTTATTTTGGTTAGGGTTTGGGCTTTTTCTGCAGATATTTTGTTCCAGGGACAACAAACTACAGTATGCTGACCCAATCTCTCACTTGGCAAAATCAGGTCAAGCGTGAAAACACAGGGCAGAAAATAAACAAATCACAGCTGGGTTGAGAAAACAGTTAAAGGGATAGTTCACCCAACAAATGAAAGTTTTGGCATCATTACCCCACCCTTATGTCATTCCACACCTAAATGACGTACTTTCTTCTGTGGAACACAAAAGAAGATATTTAGAAAAATGTCTCGGTGGTTTTGTGTCCATACGATGGAAGTCAATGGCCAATGTTGTTTGGTTACCAAAGTTCTTCAAAATATCGTCTTTTGCGTTCTGCAGAAGAGAGAAAGTCATACAGATTTGAAATGACAAGAGGATGAGTAAATAATGAAACATTTTTCACTTTAAATGAGAGTTTAAGATGCCGGGAGTCTAACAGCTGAAACACAACATGACATATATAAAAATCTTTGAAGAGTTGCATCACAAAAATATTCTGGAAATGCCGTAAAATGTCTCTTTATGCAACTTATCATAGTGTAGCACAGAAATATGTGAATTTAAACAACTTGACAGATTAAATTAACATTCAATTTGGACAAATCAGTTCACAATGTTGTGTTACATATGAATGTTAAAGTTTAGTCTAAGAAATAAAAGTCGTATTGTTTCCTGTAGTGCCGAACTGTTTCGTCCACTTCTCTGATACATACGCACACAAAACACACACGCACCTTTCTTTTTTCAGCTTGCAATCATACATCAACTACAAGTCCAACAATTAATAACCAGTTGCATTTGTACCTGGCCACTTCCAGCGAGCTTTTTATTTCCCCTGAGACTTCTATTGCTTAGTCTTGTGGTTAAATGACCCTACAGGACATTTTGTAACGCCAAATTTGAACTGTTTTCCAATAGAGGCGCGAGCATACATTACACTGAGAGCTTTGCTAGCAAGTATCAGTGTCATTGATGAAGTGGGTGATGATGGGATTGGAGTCCCTGACTCGGCAGCGCCCTCTAGGTGTCAGATGCAACACTGCATTGCAATCTTGTGGATTTACAAACTGAATCTTTCTTATATTTTGCATTATATAAATGCCGTAATGTTTCACAAAACATGTTTTTTTGTGCAATGAAGTTTATTCTATGCTGATCTGAATTCTTGTTTAGTTTGGAGTACATTTTGGTTTATTTCTCCATTCTACAAACGGTTTCTTAAGAAGTTTGAGGATGTTTTCTTTGTGCGGTGGACGATGCAATTTGGGCACACATCTCACTGTCACACTCACAAACAGCCTCTTGACAATGACCTTATATTCTAGACTTAAATGTCAACAGGAGCAATTATAAAAAAGTAAGACTAAACTCGGCTGCTTTCTGTTTGGATCTATTTTGTATTTGGGTTACACAGCCCTGTATAGCCGCCAGCAGGGCTTTGTCAATTCTTTGTCAATATTTACATCAACAAATGGGACTTGAAAACAAGTCGACATCTCTTCCATCTTTTCACACAGGAAAATAATTAAGTATTTGGAAGTGAGCCCGGTGAAACGTCTATGTCATGAAGTCCTAGATGGATCAGATGAATTGTGTTTAGTTGGAGGGGAAATCTAACAGTCAAGGCTGGTTTTGACAGACCATATGCTCGTGTGGCCCCCGGAGTTCAGCAAGAAATTTAAAAGATTAATAAACATGAACTAAATGATTTTAATTAGACTTAATGAACTTGTTATTAAAATGAAGCGTCGTGCAAGCATCACCTGGTTATACAAGCCGGTCGCATCCGATAAACATCACGCTTTCAAATCACACTCTTGTAAAGACCTGAAATGGTGGACTTTTTTTTACAAAACTCATTTTACAGCACACTATTATTTCCTAATATATCATTTCTCTTTCATAAAAATTTGAAAGCGTGTTTGACATACGTCACATCATTTCTTTGGCACAGATGTGTCCTCTGTCTATTAAAAACAGGTAAAATCATAAAAGAAAAAACATTATATATACCTTCATATTTTATATTTACAGGCATCTCTCTTTACTATACCGGCACATGTCTATCTAAACAAGCGTGTGAGTGTGTGTTTGAGCGTATGCAGTGTGCGCCAATATGAAATAAATCCTCCTCTCAAACCCATCATCTCTTCCGTGGATTTGACAACTGACATTTCCTCTCATATGCCAGCGTGACACCATCATTTAACATCGGCTGCTGATGAATAGCGGACAGAAACAGAGCGATTTGAGAAGCGTGACCCGCAGAAATCACTTAGGGAGGTCTGCGGCACTCCTCTGGCCTTGGATGACATTAAGATGGAGACATCCGGAAGATCTAAGCACATATCATACAAAAGTATGTTGATCCTTTAAAGTTTGTTTTTGTGACTAGTTTTAACTATATACAATATATATATATTTGTCTTTTTTTATGATTCAGAATATTTGCTGTATATTTGTATATTTGTGTGCAAGTTCCATCAAGGGCACTGCATTAAAACTATTATTTTTTATTATTAGAAGCTGTGTTTTATAAATTTGTGTTCTGAGTCTCTCTCACATTTAATTCAGATCGAAAGCATATATCTGAGCTAAAACCAGAAAACAGCGGTACCTATTCACTTCTTTTGTATGAACACAAAACTAATGCAAGTCAATGGGCTCCAATGTTATTTGGTTACCAACACTCTTTAAAATATTTTCTTTTACCATATAGTCATATAGGTTTAAAATGACAAGAGTGTGAGTAAATGATAACAAAATTTTCATTTTTGGGTGAACTATCCCTCTACAAACAACCAACACTTACATTTAAAGAAATACTTCACTAAAAAAAACACTGTCATAACTTACCATAACTTACATGTTATTCCAAACCTGTCTGAATGTTTCTATAAAAACACAAAAGGAGCAATAATAATAGAGACGCATGCTTTCAAGCATCAAAAATCATAAAACATTCATAAAACGTCTCTTATGTCACCGCACCTGTGATTAAAAGTGATTCATATTAAATGCATATGATGGCTTTCTCTTGAAAACAGTCCAAAATTGAAGTGTTTATGCACTTATTTGACTTTAGCGTTATACAAAAAAAATGTTTATCCGGAGTATCCACTTTCTAAACGTTCACCTACACTGCGTTTGGCATAAAGGCAGAACCCAGCTGACAGTCAGATCTGCACACTCAGCAGGTCTCCTCCGTTCGCTGTGCCTGGCGAAATATTGCCTTGGCCATAATTAAAAGCCGTCCTTTGAAATGAATCACATATTATGAGAGTTGCTTTAATCAATTTGCAAATATCAAATTACTGTCTCCAGCATATGTTCCTCAAAATGGCTGCAGCCATCATTATTTATTTCTTTTTTCCAAAGATCCAATTAAATTTCTGGAAATCAGATGGGTCATAGCTCCACTTACTGTCCTGAAATACAATTATCAGATCAATCTTCTTCAAAAAAATGCCTCTCAGTGGAAGGTTTAGAAGAGCAGGCTGACTCGTGGCTTGGAGCGGTAAACTCAAAATTAACCTTGTATGACACTTTCATTTTAAAGTCAACATGAAACAGCATTCACAACACACTTGAAGTGAAACAGAATATTTGACTTCTTAATTAATTGGTGTTTAAAAGCAGGTTTTCGAATTACCACAAGAATATAGGGTCGAGGAGGTAAAATTTATAGGGATAGTTCACCCAAAAAATAAAAATGTCATCATTTACTCACCCTCGTTTCATTCCAAACCTGTATGACTTTCTTTCTTCTGCACAACACAAAAGAAGATATTTTGAAGAATGTTGGTAAGCAAACATCATTGTCCCCCATTGACTTCCATTATACAGTATGCACACAAAACCACATTTCTTTAAATATCTTCTTTTGTGTTCGACATAAGAAAGAGTCATATACAGGTTTTGAACCACATGAGGGTAAATAAATAATGACAGAATTTTTATTTTTGGGTGAACTACCCCTTTAAGTAGCCTTTCCCGAAGCTCTATTTTAAGTCAAAGCACTGTGCACTAAAACTTCTCTTTAAAAACTTCCAAACTAACAACTCTAAACATCTGATAAGATCAGACAGTGTTTACCGCCTGTTATATGTTGACTTCAAGATTAAGTGATATTATCCAGTGGAATGTTCCGGTCCTTTGAGAAACGCTTACACCAAAATTTCAACTTTTCTCCAGCTTTGCTCGACACAAAAGTGTTTATCACAGCTGCGGCGAAATTAAACCTAATCAGAACATAGCACTCAGCATACCTAATTAAGAAACTTTGTGCCAATTCCATCAAGCCTCCCGTTTATATTAATCCATGTGTTTCTTTCTACGCAAAAAAAATGACAATACTTGATTAAGTTCCGAATAAAAAGAAGTGTGAAGGGAAAGGCAGGAGAGGGGAATTTCATACCGCAGACTGAAATTGCAAAGCTAAGGTGATTAAAGGTCCCGTCTTTGTGATGTAAATGAGATTCCTTTTGAAGATTATTCATCGTTTGGCAAAAGACACCTTCGCCTTGAGTGGGAGACGGATACAATAGGTCTTCCCGGTGTCACTGGCAATCTGGGATAATGGATACGTTTCACTTCATTTCCAGTTGTGCGTTTCATGCTCTACTTATTGAAGTGCAGAGAAATGTGGCAGAATGTCACAGCTGTGCAATTCGGCTTCTCGTTCCCAAAACCAACCACTGTGGGCTTTATTGTTTAAAAAGTGACATATGCTGCGTCCGAAATCGCACACTGTGACAGTACGTACTGATTTAAATGAAGTACCTACCTATCGACCGTTAAAACAGTATAGTCTGTGTGGGGGTAGTATGAATAGATTTCTGACGTACTGCATCCGCCATGTTTTATTGTCATGCGACCCGTATGCTCTTTGACATATGACGAATTAACATCAACCTGTACCTAGGCGTCGGTACAAACATAATCTATTCACGAGAAATTCATAAATCTCTACAAAACGGACACCCGCTTTGAAGTTTTCCCTTATTTTTATTTGATTAACTAAATTTGACCGTTGCTCAGCTCCCGTGGCATCATGGGATAGAGAAGTGTCCATCTGATGCACACTCACAAATCTCGGCGGAAGCAGAGACCATCCGGGTATTTCTTGCCTACTGTTTTGTGCATACTGAGGTTTCGGACATACTCGTATGCTATATAGTATGGAAGTATGCGATTTCGGACGCACTGATAGATTTGAACAAGTTACATCATTTCCTTCCATCAATCCAGAGGAATATGTAAATGCTAATTCATCAAACCCATGATGACCGAATGAAGCTCGGGTTTAGCGTGACGTTTCTTTTGTGTTTCACATGTAGTCGTGCGTTTGATCAGGAACTGAAGGCAGCGATGACACGGAATGATCCAGACTCTGATTTACTGACTGGGAACGTAATTAAGCTTCGCTCCCAACCCGAATCCCAAAGCTCGTCTGGACTGCTAATTGGCATGAATTAGCTGTGAACAGAGGGAATGTTTCTCTCTCTCTCTCTCTCTTTCTCACTCTCTCACTGTTCTCTGAATCGCATTAGAAAGCTTGTAGAGCACCCTCTTGAATTGGCTCTACAGTCTAATGGTCTGCCAGGTTCTTGACATCGGCGGTGAATATCAGTACAGACTTTTTAATCAACAGACTCTCGGGCAGCCGCCCATCGCTAAAAGTACATGTACCAAAACATCTGGCCTGCCAGCTGCGCCCAAGCGCGCCGCTCGTAATGAAATGTCTGATTTTCTGATCCATTAGTCCAAATCTATATGCATTTAGAAGCTCACGCGTCCTGCATATTGTCGGACACGCTGGTCGAACACCAACAGGGACGTGGTTTGCACTGATGTCGACCGTTGTGTAAGGGCGATAACTACATTTAGATGATGTGTGTAGATGTCCGAAATGGAGTCAGAAAAATCAATGGGATTGATCAAAGAGGTCAACGTTAGGCTGGTTAGCATTGGCTGTTTGGTCTTTACTGGTAAACGAATGTGTAAGTTAAATTTTTTTAATATATGTTTTATTATAATTTAAATTGATTTTACAAACTTAATGCATTATTACCCAAGACAAAATGTGCCAAAATGTATGTGGAACTAAATGGCCATGAGCAAAGACGAATAGGAATGCTATCGGAAAGCTTTCTCTGGGAATATCAGTTTTGCACTTGTTAGCCAATCGGGTCTTTATTTCCAGTCTCCTTGAGCAAGGATAGGACCGCTCTCACCTCATGTTCACCCGCACGCACGCACTCGTCTGATTTTATTTGAGTTACAAGATCCATTTTGGCAGGAAATAAGGACTTGCTAAACGTAATAAAATGTCTCTCCCTGAAGGTCTGACATTTGCGAATCAGACCTTGTTCCTCGACCATTAGCACCTTTCAAAAACATTTTTCTTACTTACGGAACCTTCAAAGGTGCAGGCCGTGGTCAAGAGTCATTCGGCACTCTGTCCTTTATTAAAGGGCTACCACACCTCCCAGTATGTTTCCAAATGTCACTGCATTATTATCACTCCCCTTTAAGGAAATATCATGTGTCAGTATCTGTTACTCGGTCTAATGTGTTTTGGGGATGGATGAGATTTGTTATAATATCATCGGCTATGCTAGTACCAGACTAAGTTTCAGCCAACTTGGCGGCCATCTTTATGATGCCTAGGGCAGCTTAATACAATTCATATATTTTCTTATGCTCTTCAAATCTTCAATCATTTTAGTTATCAATCAGCAATGAAATAAGAAATATGACAACATATATGTTGTTTACTAATATTAATTGTAGTTCAAATCGTGAGAGAAAAATGATTCCGGTTCATACTAATTTTAGAAAAAGCTATATAATAAACTAGGGCTGTCATACAGAAGTAACTTCTGAAAGTTCATTCTCAGGGAAGCAAATATGGAGGTATGTATAGAATGCGATCTGAAAACCACATGTGGCTAAATAAGCAGGTTAATGAATGATTATTAAATGTGTAGACGAGAGAGAACGAGTAGATAATGAACAGCTGGGAAAATGAGGGATGGTCCCTCAGACAGCATCATTAGAGAAGAGCAAAGCTGCGGAGGAACAGATGGAAAGTGTCGGGGGACGAAAAGAAGGTCAGATTTAAGCAGCACCCTTTATTTCAACCTACAGAATGAAAGTCGGCGAAAAGCCTAAATTAGTGTGTTTTTCTTTTTTTAATGAAAACCATCAACTGTAGGAGAGGCAAATTGTCTAATAAAAATGTGTAGCGAAATGTTTAAAACCACAAATGGTTTTACTTTAACTGACCTTGTAGATTCCTTGATTGCAGCCGTTGTAAGTGCTCTCCATAGTGTAGCTCCGGAGAACTCCGATCTCCCTCCAAACCACCACCCGCGCCGTGGACGCCCGGGACTTCTCCACCAGATAGTTGCAGTTGTTGAAAGAGAATGCAGGAGCTATTCGGTCCAAAGTTTTAGCGATGGTCTGTAAATACAAACAAATATCTCTGCTTTGAAAATATGTTTTTAAATTTTGTTTTATTATTTATATTTTCTGTCTCGGCTGCAGTTTCGTTTATATTTATTATTTAGTTTAAGGGTGTCAAATTGTTTGTTCTAGACCATCTTTGGCAAGACAACAGACGCTGTGTAGCTAAGAACACAATGCATTACAGATTCTACCGGTTACCACATGCCTCTTTCCTACCCATTAACTCAATTCGTCATAGCGAGCGCTGGAGAAAAATGTTTCAGGCACGCTAAACTTCAGACGCAGAACGCTGGCTCACAAACAAACACTGGCAATTACAAAACAGACAAAAGACTGCACAGATTAAGTGGGAGCTAATGTTCCTTAACAATTGTTGTCATCAAACAACTTGATAAATAATCATAAAATACAAAATATTTATAAATTTTGAACCGTTGCATTAGTGAAAAAATTCTGTCGTCATGCCTCATGTCATTCATAAATTGTATACGACTCCTTTTTCGGTGAAAGACAAATGAATATATTTTGAGAAATGTCTTGGTTTTTGTGTCCTTACAATGTAAGTGAATAGGGACCAATGTTGTTTGGTTACCAACATTCTGCAAAATGTCTTCTTTTGCGTTTTGCAGAAGAAAGAAAGTCATATGACATGACATGAGGGTGAATAAACTCTGAAAGAATTTGAATTTTTGGGTGAACTATCCCTTTAAGCATTGGTTTTTTTCATACCCTGTAACCCGGGTCTTCTTTCAGGGAGGCTGTGTTAATGGTAGATCCAGACTGCCACAGCGTTTCCTTCATACTGCAGCCGTACAGAAACACATTCTTCTTCCTGGAGTGGCCGTGGTAATCGCAAAACACCTGTGGGATGTGATAACACAGCGTTTACAAAAAACCGAGATAAACAAACAGCGAGCTTGTGTGTATTTCGGCATCTGCGCGTGTAACACCTAAAGATGCTGAAGTCAAATGTCAGACAAAACAAAGCCTGACACCAGGCAGTATTTTTTAGCTTTCCTGACACAATATGAACACACCGTTAAGTTTAGTCAGAGCCGGGCATAATTAATCTTGTGACAAAGCACACACACGCACGCTCACAATGAGGGCATAGTGACTGTAATACAAATTTTGTCTCTTGACAGTGCGGGCGCTAATTGGCGTCGGTGCATTGCTCCATGCGTGTCAGGTTTTTTGTAAAAACTCAATGAGAGACGACCGTGCGCGTTCATTAGCAGCGCGAGTCACACTTTCCCTTTCTAAGTTTTTGTTAAGCGACAATGATGCTTTGACCAATACGCTGCGTAATTATTACTGTGATTAATTTTGAATTACGACATAATTGATATGTAAATGTGGCTAATTGTGCCAGTGCTAACGTTCGGCGTTCTATATAACAGGCAAGTAGCACTCAATTACAAGCCAGCCAATGGTCATTTCCACGTCATTCCATAAGCGTTTTTAATTAAATTTTAATTCCTTTCATTGATTGATTGATTTTTAGACAGCGGTGTCATCAGCTTCAGACGTAGCTTTGGAATTCCAAGCACAGTTTAGGTTGTGCCCAAACTTATTTCTTATTAATTTTTGCCTTCTGTCTCAACTCTACCTCATTGTTTTGTTTTTCCTTCCTTGACAGGGTCATGGTTCCATTAATCCATTTTCTGAAAACCTTCTTTTGAAAAAAGGACAAGAGGGACAGAGAAAATATGTTTTTTAGTGCTTTCATAACGTCAGAAGAAGCTCAAAGGCACTAGACGTGACTCTATGAATAGATGTGACTAAAATAAAATAAAAAGTCTTAATTCTTTAGGACACATGTAAGTTGAGGTCATCTAATAGCATAAGATGTCTGTCAAAGAAAACTAGGTTGTTTTAATTTTGACAAAGTAAACTGGTATTTTTAAATGTTTTTATTATAAATGTTGTCTTTACAACTTACTTTTTGTACACATGTTTAGATGGTTTCATCGGAAGCACACTCTAAAAATAATTCAGTGGCTTATAACACAAATATAAACAGCTATATTCACTTACAAAAATAAACAGCTATATTCACTTAGAATAAATACAAATAAATAAAATCTTTTAAAAATCATTTAAGTGACTTTTTCAGTGGGACATATTTAAAACAATGACTAAAAATCCAACAATTAATTTCTCTAGGCTTTACATGTATTATTAATATTTTTAGGTGTATTAAATGAAAAAAATTTTTTTAACCAATTATATTTTAATGAACGCTTAATATTTTTGGTGAATTCTAATAGAAATATTTGAGTTTCTCAGATTTACTTAATTTGTTACATACATTTACTCAATTTAAAAGGTACATTTTAAAGTTGTGAAAAAAAATGTTTTGAGTGTAAATTGTAAAAAAAATCATGAGTGAACATGCCTGGCCCAAGGTTAACTTCCAGTCTGTGTTTGGTTATGACTTTTTATATTTAATTTACATATTGATTTATCCTAATATTTTATTGTATTTAGACTACTCGTTATATAAACTAGTTGATTCTTGGCGGAGGTGTATACCGGAAGTTAAGTTTGGGCCACACAATGTCTGTTTATGTTGTTGCAGCTGAAACCATAAAACATATTACCATTAATCTGACAGATTTGCTCAACCAAACTAAATATCCCATGATTCTCTATGACGGGAGAAGATAAAGTCGCATCAATTTAACAGCTAATGCACATTTTTTGCCTTTCATTCTGTTGTATGAAGGCTCAAACACCTCCTGTGTTGGTCACAAGAGGAAAAGAAAAATCTGAAATTGTCACATCCATATATTGCCAACTACTGTAATTCACCCATTATATCATAATTACTTCCAAACTTGTAATCCCAGTAGGAAGAATTAGACAGCACGATTTCCAGCCTAAATTAAGACCTGGATATGAGGATATGGGTCCTAAAGTCGTTTCAAATAAAAGTAAACTGTTAGCATAACCAATGGAGTAGAACCTGCTTTGGGCAACTGCTTGTCGATCTGCACAAATTTCTGCCTGCCATCGCAAAGATGTTGAAGTATTAAAAAGAAATAAACTAATCTGTTTGTCAGTGAGGCAGAACGGTAATATAGCTTCTCTTTTATCTGTTCCGCTTTAAAACTCCTCTCCATCAGTCTCTGATTTACAGTATATATGGCAAACTCATTGTCTCTCTATTGTATTCTATATTGGCTCTCTTTTTGTATTCATCCCAAAAATACTGAAAGCAAATTGTTTTATGATCAGCAGTGAAGAACTTTGTTTCACCCAGGTGTGACCGTTCTAATGCACAGACCTGCGCCCACCTGCACATTATTGGATGTGGTCACCGCTGACCTGCATTTAGAACCGGAAAGCTCTAAGATCATGCAGCAATTTGCAGAGAGCCGTTGTGGAACTTGGATTCAGCAGGTCACCTATAGTACAGCGAGGTTTAATGGAAACTTACCAGTGGAGTTCTGCCTATGCTGTTGAGGTAATACAGGAACCCTTTGGTGTGGTAAATCGTCGGGCTCAGGATAGGGTCTGGTTTTAGCCATTGCCTGTTGAGATCCTCTGCACTCAGAGAGCAACGGTTACTGAAATAAATGAATACAAGATCAGTTAAATAATAAAAAAAGAATATAAAGCCACGGAAAAAATGAAGAGACCATTTCAGAGACCGTTCAGGTAAAATGATAATTTTTGTTTAATTTTGAGAACTAACAATACTTCTCCCAAATTTCAAATAAAAATATTGTTTCTATTTGCATATATTTGCAGAAAATGAAAACTGGAGGAACAGGTCAAAATAACAGAAAAGATGCTCTGTATTTTTCAGACCTCAAATACTGCAAAGAATGAAGTTCATATTTACTTTTAATCAACACAACAGTAATATCTGTGCATGTATTTGTAAGTTAAAAACAGTTTTTATGTGATAACCTCGATTTTTAGCACAGTTTTCATGGGTCTTGTCAAGCTGTCAGTCTTTCACATTGCTGTAGGATGACTTTATGTCACTCCTGAGGTTTGATTTTGTTGAAATCCAACAGACACTGAACTTGAATGACCACAATACATCTAGAAATGCTGTTGGTCTCTTTTTTTTTTTCCGCGGCTGTATATACACTTCAAGTCTAAAGTTATATATACATATAAATATAAAACCGCGAAAAAAATGTAAGAGACCATTTCAATGACCATTTTCAGTTTTTCTGTAATTACTACAGTATTATAGGTATTTGTTTAGGTAAAATAATCATTTTTGTTTTAGTCTGTGAACTACCAACAATGTTTCTACCAAATGTCAAAGAAAAATATTGTTTCTATTTTGCATTTATTTGCAGAAAATGAAAACTGGAGAAACAGATCAAAACAACAGAAAATATGCTCAAGGAAATAAGGTGAAAAAGAAGAAAGAAAGAAAGAAAGAAAGAAAGAAAGAAAGAAAGAAAGAAAGAAAGAAAGAAAGAAAGAAAGAAAGAAAGAAAGAAAGAAAGAAAGAAAGAAAGAAGAAAGGAAGAAAGAAGAAAGGAAAGAAGGAAGAAAGAAAGGAAGGAAGAAAGAAAGATGTAGTTCTATTAAACCAGTAGAATCACATTATTGTCGTGATGTTTTTCCAGGTCACTGAAGGTCACCAGAGGTCAGATCTATCTAGAGTCCCACACTCAGTCTGTTGATTAGAGGGCATGACAGTAGCAGAGCTTTATCTCCTGACACAATACTACTGGCATCTGGAGGCAGTCTGCCAACTACAGACTCCCACATTCACTTCCTAAAAGCCAATTATAAGACACAATGTTCAAACATTAACAAATTGAGAGGCGCCTTTTGAAACGGCTGCGCTCTGCTGTTGCCCTCTGATCGCAGGTGCCTCCATGATTCCCTCTTTGTTTTGTTTTATTTCTTCATCCGGAATTGACGGAAATCACAC